>NC_054702.1:120513307-120622278 GCF_016097555.1 Gigantopelta aegis
ACGTAAACAAACTGTAGGTACTTTAAAAAGAGGTGAAATCCTAAATGACACGACTTAATAGAGACAACGACTCAACAAGGGTGAGAGTATAACACGTTTATAATGTTTGAATGACGTCAGTCTTTGAATGACGTTGCATACAAGAACAACTGCTTCCGTTTTTAGAACACTTTCAATGTCAATTTGTTATTTATTTGAAGAAAGAACGATTTTCAAAAAGTACCATTTGTTAAAACGTTGTCCACCACTGCAAACACATAGATCTTCAAACTAAATCAGTATAAGAAAATTAACTTACTATTTTCAAGTCTTGATCCAGTCGATTTCTAATAGTGATAAAATCTCTCACAATGATCCAAATGAATCTTCTTCTAACAATGACGAAATATCACAAACGAATAACAATGACGTAGTAGATCCAATAATAATAGTTTTCGGCGAGCGAATGACAATTAAATCGTATCTAGCCTTTTTATACTCTTTCGTGTCAGTCTAGGTAGGTCAGGGGCCGTTCTAAGTAGGTCAGGGGCCGGTCTAAGTAGGTCATGGGCCGGTCTAAGTAGGTCAGGGGCTGGGTCAGTAGGACGAGGTCACGTGATGTCATCAAGGTCACGGAAAGTAGGTCAAGGTCACGGAAAGTAGGTCATGGGGCCCAACGGGCCCCCTTACTACTGATATCTAAGAGCTCGATCTTGTACTCCTGACTGGACTTCCCAGACATCAAACAAAAGGGTATGGAGCTCCGAAATAACTTAAGTGTCATATCCACCCCATTCACCAGATATCTTCCTATGTTAAAAATATCTTCACACAGGGGACCTTCCATGGTAACAGTTTTGCTGACAGCGATGTGTGCTCCTCGATCCGATACTCCAGAATTAGTACCAGTGATAGGATCGGTGCTTTCAATATCTGCTTGTGTCTCTCCGACGTCCTTGTAAAACAGTTGAGACTGGAGTTGCGATTGTTTATTTTCTGCTCCATAATTCAGTAAGGTTTGAATGTACGCTTTGTAGGGATAATGATTGTTCGCCGAACTCACCAGCTGGCCTTGTAAATACACAGCGACTTGCGACCACAGAGCTTGCATGAATAAATTTACTGGTACCACGTGTTCGTCCTTACCCAAAACCGTTCCATCGGAATGACTCACTTTCAGTTTAACATGTAAACGACTTCTTTTCAAATCCACGTAGTCACTTCCACTATTTGCAATTTGAAATTCTACTGGTGACGAATCTGTAATTTGACTAACAGGTCTAACATCTACGTAGTAATGTTGAAACACACTCGTTTGGTATGGGGGCATAGTAAACAGATCCAAAGCACTGGGTAAACCTTCCACAAAGTCTTTGTCTGTAAGGAGTGACATATTGTTTGTTGTTGTTTACGTTTATACAAATATATCTTTTTCACTAACAGCTGATTTGTACTTCGATGCGGGAGCTCGTTTTTTCTGTACTGTCATGCGTCTGACTTTTTTGCTTCTGACAATTCGATCACCAGATTTATGTTTTATTGCCCTGGTACGTTCCTGTTCAGCCACGGCCCTTTCTACCACATCTTGTGTTTGTGACGTCACTTCTATTTTATGTTTGTTCTTGTTGTACACGTCACTGTTTACATGTCTCGGAATCATTGGAATCATATAAGAAAACCACTTGTGCTTGTAATTCCCAACTCCAGATCCAACCTGCTTATTTGACTGCACAACATTCTTTGTTCGTTTATCAAAATACTTTAACCATTTATTAACATCAGGAACGTAAAGTTTTCGATCCATGTTAATTTACTCTAAAAACGGATAATGTCGTAATAGTAGTGTCACACTCGTGCTCTCTTTGATAAATGAAACCGGAACGCCTGATACTGCTTTTATACGTATTTCGACATGAGCACTGTCCTTCACTACAACTGGTATGTTCCACAGTGTGTTAAACTCGTAACGTGGACCGTCTCGTAAATCCACACGTCTCAGCAGTGGTACGAACCCATCACCTACTAAACTGCTATCACATAGATTACACAACACGTCCACTTGTAAATCGTTCATACCATGAAGATCAATTTCTCCAAAATTCAAATCCACGAGAGACACAATCCACACACCTTCAAAAGTTAACCTCTTGTTTAACTTTACGCGAAAGTGATAGTAGTTGTTGTCAGGAAACACTGATTTAGAATCCGTGCTCTTCAAAATAACGTACTTCTCCATGCTTCACGCAGTTTTCAGTTCTCCTTCTTCTATGTACGAATCGAAGCTAGGTGGCCAGCCTAACCACCGAACCAAATAGTACACTTTCCCCTTCTCCTTCTTCTTTTTTAACACTTTTTCGATTTTCCACAGAATGTCTTGATTTTTATTTACTTTCTGAAGTTCGGCCGTATAAAATATACCTTTCAGCACTTCGTCGTGAAAATCTCTGTCTGTACACTGGAATACTTTGTCGTCTACTTCTAGAATGTATTTTAAACAACTCTTCTGTCCACCTCAAGTCCTGCTCCTTTGTGAATGATTTACGCAAATAGCTGATTCTCGTTAAATCACCCACTTTAAATAAAAAATTTGCTAATGGTTTCTTTACTTTAAGTTTCTTAACCATGGGTTCGACGTACAGATGACTCCAAACTTTAATTTCGTTCGCTTTATTTACATCAACCGGTTCCCACAGTCCCAAGGACGAGTGAACTGTATTGTTATAATTGTGTACTAGATCTGCTAAAACGTCTATGTATTTTTGTGTATTGTTGTAAGTCGTAAAACGCGCGATAAGGCCCCGAAGCGTCCTAATTATTCGTTCTGCGAAGTTACTTTTGATATCTTCATTCTGCGTGACAATCAGTTTAATGTTTTCTTTTGATAGAAACTGCTTGAATACACCTGCGAACTCTGTACCTTTGTCTACCCGAACTTTCTTGGGTATACGTTTGTCTTTTAAAATTGTTTTGAATCCTTCTAACACCATCTCCGGTTTCTTGTTTACAAGGGGTATGGCCCACAGGTATCTCGAAAGAATGTCAATAGCTATAAGCAAGTACCTAACTCCATCGTTGACTTTTGAATGGCGGCTGACGTCCATTAAATCCATGTCAAACATCTCATCTTTTTTGTTAACCCGTACTCGGAGACGCTTGAATGAACGGTTCACTGGTTTGTGAAGACTGTACGCATCTTCGTCGTTCAACCACTGTGTTACCGCTTTTAACTTGTACGTTTGTAAACCACGTCTCTTCAGAGCGTCGTGAAACTTCTTTGGTCCGTAGAAAGCTCCAGCGTCTCTCGGTTTTGTATAATATTTTTCAAGTCCTTTCTTGTTACGTTCATTCTTTAAAGTGTTAGGGTTCACTCTGGATGACATGACTGAACTAATGTATTCTGTGTCATTAATTTATACTCGCATACGATCTTCTAAGCGTAGTATTTTAAGTACTTGTTCTTTTAAAATGTTCATCCACTCTACAGTTTTAACGTTCATATCCAAATAATTCCAATCTCTAAAAATCCCTTTATTATAAACCCTTGGATTGGTCAAATTCGTATCACGTGATGATAAAAACTGGCATTCATAGCACCATGAATCTCAGTTTAGCACTATTTTTGGCTATATAGCCGGAACTACTTTATGAATTATGTCAACAAAGGAATCCCCGAGGAATTTCCTTGAGATTCTATTTTTAGACATCAAACAGTAATCGTCTGCTGTCAAACTTGTAAACATCTAAAAATCTTCACATATAAATTATACCATACAAAATAGATCGCTTCAGACATTTTTATTAAAGGTTAAAAGTTATTGAAATTACTTACGTTACATGTTTATAGTGAATTCAAAATCCCACAGCTAAAAATCTATTTTGTCGATCCAAAAAAAGTGTATAATTCCAATGGAATTTGGTCTTTTACAAAAGCGATTTCAAAAACAAAATTCAGTCAGTTCATGCCAACCATTAGCAGTAACGCGCATTCAACGGCATTGTAGTATGACGTACACAACACATAGCCACTGCGATCCAATCTTTAAACGACTCGGGTTTTGAAACTAGGTATATCATGTACATGTCGGAACGCGCTACGCCATTCATACAGTGTGTAAAGCGGTTTTGCGTTTCATACTAGCATGAAACTCAAAACATTTCACGTTCAATTCTTAAATAGTCTTTGCATTGATACTGACACAAAACAAATCCTGGAGTGTTTAATAAAACTGGATCTGCATAAACAAGACGTAACCACCTGTCAGCAACTACATCTTCGTTCAGTTCAACCCATGCAGTTGTGTAATAGCGTTCGAGCATATCTTCGTGATTCAGTGTTTTACAGGTGTGAGTTTTCTCCTCGTCGAACATGCATCCCATACACATTTCTTTACAGAATCGCTGAACCAGTTTACACACTTCAAAGGCATAACTCAGAGTTAACAAATTTTCCAAGCATTTTCTGTTATCAACTGTATCTACTTCATCCACAAGTATACGAGTTGGTCGTATTTTCTTGATTATTATTAGCTTGGTTCTGGTAGTCAAATCGCAGAAGGATCGTTTGGCATCCATCTCACATTCAGTACGACTCTTAAACCAACAAGTTGATTTGTTCACTATTGATTCATTAAAACTGCATTCTGATCGTAAAACATATTTCCAGCTGAAGTAAAGAGCCTGTTTCTTGTCGTTATAGTTCATCTTTGAACGCAATCGTTACAAATAATAAATAATTTCACTTCTCTTTTATGTTATAACATATATTCAAATGCATTGTTTAAAACGACTGTTTCGATTGGATAATAGTAATAACAAATAAACCGGTTTCAACTGGTTTTCTATTCAATTTTTTTTTTATTTCATCATTGCTAACAATAAACCTTTCAAAGCATATTTAGACAAAGGTCTTTGTACTCATCACCCTTGTCACAACTAAAAACCAAACCAACACAAAAGACCGACTCAAACTATATAAATAACACCACTTTAGTTCCCATTGAAAACGCGGACGTTCCCGCCAAAAATTTGAAAAAATGCCAGTCATCCTTTGAAAAAAATGCCAGTCATCCACTCAGCACAATAGGTGCACTTCTTTTGTTCAAAAACCCATTATTCGCTCCACTGAACCGGAAAACCACATTATTCGCTCCACTGAACCGGAAAAACCAATTATACGCTCCACTGAACCGGAAAGACAATAGGTGCACATCCATTGTTGCGGATTGGGGACCCATTGTTCCGGAGGTGCATATCCATTGTATTGGAGGCGACTCCATTGTATTTCCTTTGTTGTGCCCGCTACGTACAAAATATACTACTAACGATGTGATTTGACACTGAATCATATAGGCCCTAGCTAGCTAGTTTGAGCTCAATTAAAATGAAAAAAAAAAAAAATTCAATAGTTTATATTCCACCTTGAAACATGTCAAAGACCTCATTTGGACTTGAATCTACTATGGAAATAATAGATCAATAAAAATAATGAAATGAAAAATGAAAAAAGGAGTTTTAGACTATTAACTACTCAGTTGCCCCCCCCTCCCCCCCTCCCCCCAAACAAAAAATCCTAGCTACGTCCCTGTTATAACGTGGAAGATGCGGTGTCTTCCAATAGGTATCAGAATATTGCCGCTCATTTCTGCTCGTGAAATGCAGACCCGGGCGGAACGTCGTGTTCGGATTATACTCACTATACACGGTTCTACAGTTATCATTAAAATCATCAGATGCATTTGTAACAACTGTTTCACGACTACGGACGAATGTTTCATTGTCAGGAGCTAGTTCATATTCATCTTCGGATTCGAAGTTAACAATTTCGTTTTGTCGACAATGTGTTGGCCTAACCCTATAGGAGGTTATTTGTGTCGGGTTCGTTTCATTTGAATTACAATTTACACCTTCACGCGTACGTACAAAAGGTAAGTCGGACCTTGTCACACCCAGCTCTTGTCAGATTTGCCGTCCGGATCCAACAAATTCGTTATCCGAATCTGCGACTGTTCTCGGCGAAACCCATGATCATAAACTGAAGTCTGAATCTCAAGTTTCCGAATATATTTTTCACAGACATTACCACCTCAATAATAAACAAATAATTTTTTTTTACAAACGTCAACTGTCGGTAAAAAAAAATGTAACTACAAAAACAGTAAAATGTAGAAACAATTATTTATTTTTCTACCACTAGCACTCAAAGAAAATCCCGGTTCTGACACCAAACTGTAGCGGGTACCCCTACTTATCTACACCATTTCTCAATTGGGGGCATGACTACTTTTTCATCCAGGCAATAGGATTCTAATTTTCTGTAGGATTTACCCCAGTCGCGTATTGAAGTAATAATATTAATAATAAACTATAAGATAACACATTACAAGAGACCAAGCAACTTTAACGATAGTTTATTTACACACTGTCATTAATAAATACGAAGTCAATAAATATATTACACAGTCATTAAATTAGCTAAGTATAAAGTCCACCCCCAAACCCACCATTATCTACCCAAGGGGTCCAACCTAAACCGTATGACACATGCTTGAAATTCGTATACCACTACCAAAATGGCGGATAAAGCTCGCTTCGCTACACGACGGTGAGTACATGCTAGATGGCTTTCTGATTAAAATAATATTGCGATACGGCTCTAGAATGAATACTCTATCCATTTGTTTACTTAATTCCCGATTTTGTTCAACCACAAAAAAGCTATTGAAGAAAAACCTAGTTGTTTTGACGGCCAAAACAAACATGATGAAAGTTGTTGGTGTTATTTTAAGGAAACGAGTTATATTTATACACTTAACAAGTGTCTTGGTGAATGTTTGTATACCCTGGAAGCTAAATTAAGCAAATACGTTTTGGAAAGTCATTATATAATTATCCATCCAAGAATTTTCTTATAGTTTAGGCATATCTTCGTCTGCTTCCCCGGGTTTAGGACACCTAATCGTATGTTCCAAATTTTGTTTTACAGAACAGTTTGTGAAGACTGCGGCCAACTATACTCTGGAAGGTCTGTCGTCTGCAGACATGTGGTTGTCCATCACGGCAGACCAGGCGGGCACCAGTGAACTGACTGTGGACGAGTGTTGTCAACTAGGAGTCATCTCCAAGGACACCGCGTTTCCAGATTCATTGGAATGAATGATCTAGTTTTTATATATTGTTTAATAAATCGACATTATAATGCAATGTAGTATTAGTTTGTTGTTAGTCCCCCACTGGACATCTAAAACAGAAATCCTAGTATATCTCGAATAGGTCACTGTGACCTTCACTGACCCTTGACTTACATCTGGGGGTTTTCAGATGTGTTTAGACAAAATTTAATGACAATATGACGTAAGTTGTATTGTGTACATGAAAGTTCCACAAAGTGTGACGGTTGATTATTGTATTTATTTCACTCTCGTTAGTTAAGACATGGATTTGAGTCTTAGGTGATGTTTTGAAAATTAACTAACATGAGTGACATAAGTAAGATGGTCAACCTTCACGAATTGAGAAACTTATTTCATAAATGAGGGGATTTACATTACATTTCTGTTGCCATTCTATTAAATGTTGTTTTTAATTTTTTCAAGCTGAACAGAGAAAATTAGGAATTACAATTATGACGTCACATTAAAAAATACTGCATCACAATGCGTTTTTATCCAATCCAAACCCTCTGAGATGTTTGTCATCTGGAGTGTAATAACCTAAATGTTTCACTACTGCTGCCAGTGGTATCACGTAGTGTCAGTGATGTAACACGAGCAGTTTCAGGATAAATAGACTATTCAGGCTGCCTTTGAATATAAATGTACATGTAATCAAATCATAAAGCAATTATATATAAGCATTCACAAGTCTCGAACAATACTTGGTATTTTTATTTTATTTATTTTTTTTGAAATAAGAACGCATTTGAATAGTTGAAACTTAGTTTATGTGTACAATTTAATTGCATGTAATATCTGAACACATGAGCATTTGTCCTTGATTCAAAGTCATAATGAAGGAAGTATCTTTCCTTCGTTCACCTTGCAGTTGGCACGTGCAGGTTGAACTCCTTGAGGTGGTCCAGGATATATCCCGGTTAAAAAAAAAAAACCTCTCATGAATCTGATAAACTGACCTAAAAGAAGAAAAAAATCCTGTCCCAAAACAAGTCCTTGTTGGCGTCAGAATACCTCATACAGGATGAATTGCCAAGACAGTGCCATGCTTTGTTGTTTTTGTGGAAAAAAAGCCATTTTGAACACTGCTTCTGAAGAGTGACATTGTTTCTGTTATATCATCAGTATACATGTCTGCGTCAAGGGACGGTTCATCTAACACTTGAAATGTATGATTATCATTACTGTCATTTACACTCTGAGATGCGAACGTCTTCCTAAATCGCTTTTCTCCTTTCTTTTGTGATGATCTCTGCTGCGGTGGTGTTGGAAATGCCTTGTTGGGTGTAGGATTTAGCCTACATCTATAGGTTTTGATATGGAAGATGCTTTCTTAAATGGATTGAGGAAACATTTATTTGTGCAATTTGTAAAGTCTAAGGTACGACGATTACACAGCCTTTTTCCAGAACTGGATCTTCTAGGTGTCAAGACGGGAAACAACTTTCCTCTTTCGTGATTGGTAAAGGCCTAACTTAACTGGCCTCTTTTTGTATCTCCCCATTACTGAAAAAAACAAATTCAAATATAATTTTTTGAAGTAAACGAAATCTTGGCTTAAACCCGGGGGAGCAGACGAAGATGTGCCTAAACTATAAGAAATGTCTTGAATGAACAATTATAAAATGACTTTCCAAAACGTATTTAAATAATTTAGCTCCCAGGGTGTACAAGCTTTCATCATAGCACTTTCAAAGTATATAAATATAACTTATTTCATTAAAATAACACCAAATATTTTGATCATGTTTGTTTTGACCGTCAAAACAACGAGGTTTTTCTTTCATAGCTTTTTTTTGGTTGAACAAAATCGAGAATTACATAAACAGATGGATAGAGTATTCATTCTAGAGCCGTATCGCAATATTATTTTAATCAGAAAGGTATTCAGCATGCAGCTGTAAGACAAAATGTACTCACCGTCATGTATCGAAGCGAGCTTTATTCGCCATTTTGGTAGTGGTATACGAAGTTCAAGCACGTGTCATACCGAGTCAGTCTGTCAAATGTCAGAATGTTATCGTCTGCCGTCAACGTCACCCTCGGATTTGACACGTCAATTGACCCCTCCGTACGGCGTGATTGACAATCGCGCTGGACCAATCATGTTTCGCGGTTCAAAAACCGCGGGCCCAACTTTGCTTGGACGCCATTAGGTTAGACAACATAATTTGTTTCGATGTGTAACGTTTTTGTATAGTTAGCATTAAAATTAGTTAAAATAATTGTCTCCTCCAAATGAATTGTAATCATAGTAAACATATACTTCTGCTGACACGTGTTAACAGCGATGACAACTATGCGGAGCCTGCGATTGACGTAAAATCAGTGTTTTCCTGCGAAACCGTCACATGGTATTGAAAGTGAAGTTTTGCCGAAATCCATCAAAATTCAACTGATACCGGTATATAAATTTTACGAAGGTAAGAGTTTAAGAATCACTTTCCCTCCAATGTAATGGAATTTACCGACTCATTTAATCAGTCTTCGATGTATATATTGTCGTTAAGAATCCGTCGTTAAACTGCACTGAATGGCCAAAATAAAGCTATTAAAGGTTTTGGCAAGACTTCCGATCGTTCCAGCATTCAGTTAATTCAGGCTTAAGTTAGGTTTAGGGTTAGTGATAGTATTAACAAGCATGCTGGAACGTTTGGAAGTCTTACCTTTTTCCCCCTTTTCTTTTCGTTTGCATGTGTGTAGGCATGAGTGTGTGTATGTGCTTTTGTGTGTGTGTGGGGGGGGGGGGGGGGGTATCCTATATGGTTGTGAGCTTATGGGGGATAAGGACGTATTGTCTGGAAAGTTATAAATTAGGCAAATTTTATGTAGGGACCCTGAAATGTTTTGAAGCAAAAAAAAAAAAAATTGTGATTTTTTGCAATCGGAACAGATCTGCCAGTTACGGTTTCTCGGTAAGCCAGTGCATCACGACTAGTGTATCAAAGGCTGTGGTATGTGCTATTCTGTCTGTTGGTTGGTGTATATATATAAAAGATACCTGGCTACTAATGTAGCTGGTTTGCACTCTAGACTATACATGTCAAAAGTACAAAATGTTTGACATCCAATAGCTGATGATTAATAATTCAATGTGCTCTAGTGGTGTCTTTAAACAAAACAAACTTTGACTTTAGCTGGTTTTGCATCCACTAGTTCCCCCCCCCCCCATTTAAAACAACACAATTTTACCATAATATATATTAAAACAATTCCTCACCTAACAGCAGATCAATAGCCAATCTTTGGTAATTTATAATAAATACTGGTAAGACATTTTATTATTCCTTTATTGTTATTCTTAGAATTTTCAACGTAATGGATTCTGCCAGAGGGTACTGAGGTTAAACTTATGTACCCTAAAATCTTGGAAATTAATAGATATATTTTTTAATGTTTAGATAACTGATAGTAAAAGAACTGCTGTTTATAAATGGTCATGTGCTTGAAATGTAATGTCCTAACCCTAATTTCAAAACATTTCAAACCCATAACCACCTAGATGAGGCACTTACATCTGTTTTGTTTTTATTACCTACCCTAAATATGATTTTCTTTTGGAGACAGTAGTTTTGTTTTTCACCATTATTTTATACCCTAAATTTGAGCAAAGCACAGGCATTTTTCTTCTTCCACATGCCATCTTATATGTAGCTTTGTGCAACTTTCTAATAGAAATCAAATAACATCATCAAAGTTAAATACATTGTTTACTACTTTTCTTAATTTACTGCTATACTTTTGAATTTTATACTTTGTTTAGTCACACAGATTTTGTTTCCTGTTAAAAAATGTTTTCCTAAAATTAAATTAAACTTTAAATTAATACAACAATATGTAATTAAGTTACAGACTAATGTAATGGATGTGAAATACTTAACATGTTTGTTTTTATAGATTTCAGCAACTGGACCAATGAATTTGGAGTCATTGATTAGATGTCGAAAATGAGATTCTGAAGACAAACTATTGAACAAATTACATTGCATCTTGATATTGAGAACAGAATGATAGGAGTAATAGAACAGTTTCAACTGATATGTGAAAGAAAAACTGGGGCAGGGGGTGAAATTGCTGCTGAAAATGAAACACTTTCAACAATTTCATTTAATACAATATTTTATTGTTTTTTGTGTTTGACATATTGCTGCTAAGGAGTAATTCATTCTTCCAAGACTTGGGATTCAGTTTGACACCACCCATCAAATGGTAATCCTTAATTGCTCAGTTGACTGTACAAGTTTCGAGGATTTGGAGATGGATGCCACAGAAAGATACATTTTTGAATAAATATATTTATCTGTACCAGACTGCATGGGGATTAATATGTAAAGACCCTCTCTTTGAGAAAAAAGAAAATGTTACAAAGTATTTTCATAATAAATATTAAACATTGTGCGAATTGCAATCTGTGGTTTAGTTTCATGTTATATATATATATATATATATATATATATATATATATATATATATATATATATATATATATATAATTTTGCCTCTTTTTTTTTCTTTTTATATATATATACTTTTTTAATTAAATTTTTATTTTGTATTATTATTATTGTTCTGTAGGCATGGGTTGTCTTATAATATTTATTACTATTTTTTTATCTGCCTATGCCTCTAGAACAGATAAAGCTTTGTGAGTACATGTGTGACAGTAGTATAACTAATGGGGTGGGGTGAGATTTTTCGTACTTTTTGGTCTTTCTCCTACTTTTTCCTACTTTTTCTTCAGAATACTTAGTTTTTCTTACTTTTTTGTTTGAAAATGCAACGAACTGCTGTTAAAGTGTGCATATTCCTTGTTATTATAAAAGTCATCAGTTATGTGAATTATTTTAATTTTCTTGGCAGCAATTTGTGGCACCATATAATCTCAACATATTAAAATTACACCCTCAAAGCCAACATATTTTCCAATGATTAATATGATTATAATGTACAATGTGTATGTATGACTTCAGAATCTATAATACATTATGGAAAACTTAAATTAATAATGTTAACTCTGTTTTACTGTGAATCAGCATTCCTATGCATGTAAATATGTATATTGATTAATATAGTGTACGGTAATTTGAAATAACTATAACGTGACCGTTACATAAGATCACATTATTTTTGATAGAACACAAAATATATGTACAAACTGAGCACCACATAAAAAGGTGTTTTGAGCATGAATAATGTCGCTACGTAATGTTTCAGTCCTACTTTTGTTCTACGTGTTCCTACTTTTGTTCTACATTTTCTATATTTTAATTCCTAATTGTGTCCAACTTTTTCAAAAGGGTGTGCTGGACAGCCTGCTTTTATAGAGGGGATGGGGCACCCGAACGTAAACAGCCCTAATATGTCTTGTCAGAACGAAGATGGGCCAATATGTTAGTATACATAACTGGAGGCCCAAAGATGTGGTCCCCACCAACTCACCGTCTGGCTATGCCAGTTGTGATTTTTTTCATTTTTTTCTTAAATTTCGTGTTTGGCTTTGATTTCATAAATAGGGCAAGTGCCGTATATCGGTTGGTTCAAGCAGTGCAGCTATGCAAGAATACACCCACATAAACTTCGCAATCCCACAATCTAAACCACTGCTTGCATAATATTTGCACATGCGACTGTATCCTGCTATAGTTTTGTAACCTTTCGTGCATAAAATTATAATACACTGATAGCATTCCCCCACGCCTTGTATTCTAATGTTACTGATCACGTCCCCCCCCCCCCCACCCCCTTAAAAAAACAAACCCAAACAAACAAAACATTTAACGCAACCCCGACCGAAAATAAAGGCGGCTCAGTTTTAAACAAGTCGAGGCCGAGTCGTCGCTGCCCCTTCTATTCTCTTGTTCCTCGGCATATCGGGATTCCATTAATAAAAAAAGTCGATCAACAAAAAAAAAAGAAAAAAAAAGTTAAGATTGAAAAGAAGAAAAACGAAACAAAGAAGACATTTTAATTTATCAGTCTGACAAGAAAAGGATGTTTTAAATCTTCTTTTGGTTGCATTCGACGTTCGTCACTTCCGGGTTCTTGTGCTTCGATTTACTGAAGTAAAAATGGTTTCATCAATTTAAATCACGTTATCATCGTAAATGTACCCTGTAGTGAAACACTTGTCTCCTCTTGTCGGCTTTTTAATTAAACAACGATATTTCTAAATACATTAAGGCGAAAACTTAATCGGAAGATCGGTTGATTTAGCTATCGACCTATGCGAATCGGCAGCCTTGAAAGTTTGTCTAACCTTGAATCACGTGACGGGGGGGGGGGGGGGGGGGGTCGTGATTAACTCGTCATACGGAGGGGTCAATTCGTGTTACGACCCCGCTTCGGGTATATCCGCGCTGTCTAACGGTCCAGTCCAGTCCCAGCATTGCCAAACACAATAACAATTGTAATAACCACAAACAAATATGATTTCCATCACAGTTGAATGCAATAATCTTTGTTTTTGACAAGTTGACGGTAAGCCCCCATTTTTCAATATAAGTACTAATACAGTCGAGAGAGTGTTGTAATCCTGAGATTTTGGCGTGCGATCTAATATCATTTCACCAAGCCGATTTCTCTCTCTCTAAATTACGCGGTGCTCTATATATAAAGTATTGGCATTTAGAACCAACCAATCCGTACCGGATGTATGCTTGTTTACTTTTACGACAGCCTGACCCAGGACTGAGTTCAGCCAGACTGAGCAGACTGGTTTATGCGCTTCAATTTAAACCTAATGACTACAGTGGGGAGCAGTCATTTAGTTTGCGAACGTTAGCGTCACTTGCTGTCGTTGAACACGGACAGGTAACACTGGCAGCGTGTTTAGATTTGAGCAAGTGACATACCGGTACATATCAAAGGAAGCAGACTGAGGACGAGATAAAAGAAGATCATCAAGATGGGTAGAAAAGTCACTTTAGCAGTATCGACGCTTAATCAGTGGGCGATGGACTTCTGTGGAAATCTCAAGAGAATTATTCATAGTAAGTTATTCAGGGGTCGAAACAATGTCCGTTTTGTCGGCCCAAATAAACATACCGGATCATACCACAAATAATAAAAATGTTGAAATATCGTCCGTGGACCTATTTCGGTGACGGACCTGTTTCTGTGTTTGCGTCTTTTGTGTGCAACAGTATGTACATTTGAATATTTCTGACGTTGGCTTTTGCATGGGGTAGGTAAACAAATGTCATATTCACAGAATGTTTTGTAAAAATAAAGTTAAAACAACCAGAGAAAGCAAGATTGAACTTTACTCACTCATAAACATGGCACATTTCTTGCTGGCCAACCTTTTTTCTATGATTTTCAAAGAGTCGGACTCATTTGCAGACCTTGGCTTTTGAAAAACCATGGCAAGTGAAAAATCACACACCTCAAACTGTTTATTATCTGAACCAAATTGTTAACAACTACGAAACATTACTCTCCTACTTTTAATTGCCGTTAGATTTCCTCCAAAGTTTGTCCGGACACAAATCTTGAAAAAACCATTAGTGACACAGATTCCACATACCAGATGATAACCATGTCACCTATATCGACTTCCCTGAGAGCGCATAGGGAAAAAAGCATGTAATTTTGTATCAGCTACCATTTTGACTTTTTATGGAATATTCTTCAAGAGGGGTGAAAGGATAGGACTTAATCTAACAACGTCGTAACATGTGATATAAAAGCAAACGTGATGACGTCATATAATTATTATTTTTTAAAATTGTTATTATTATTATTTTAATGATACCACTAGAGATCATTGATTTCATATTAATTGTGTCACATACTTTGGAGGCTTTCACCCCTCTTGAAGAGTATTCCATAAAGAAGCAAGATGGCAGACGGCAGAAAACTGCATGTATTTTTCCCTATGCAATCTCAGCAAAGACAATATCGGCGACATCGTTGCAGTCTCGTGTGTGGAATCTGTATATTTGTAGTGTTTTTTTTGCGATTTGTGTCTGGACAAACTTTGGAGGAAATCTAACGGCAATTAAAGGTAGGAGAGTAATTTTTCGTAGTTGTTAACAATTTGGTTCGGACAATAGGTGAGATTCAATTAGAACTACGACCCAAGCATCTCAGGTGTGCACTACTGACTGAATTGGATCCCTCATGTTATTATTTTATTTTTTAAATAACTTGTTAAACGTAGTCCTACAAGTAACTCAATTGATAGTGTTGGTTGGGGCATTGACATTCATGTGACATTTTTAATTCAACAATTATGCAGCCAGTCTCCCTCACTCAACATTTTGTAACACGTCATTTGACCTAACACTACCAGTTATGAACAGCTCTGGGCCTAATTTCACAAAACAGCGTAAGCCTAATTTTGCATGTAAACATAAATTTACAACAAAACCACAATTTTATTTTATTTTGTCCTTAAAATGCTTCATCTTCCATAAGTGTGTAATTTTCTGTGTGAGATCGATGTCAATCACGTGTAAACATATGTCCGGTATAACTGCTGGTTGCAGACATAAACTTACAATGCTTTGTGAAATTGGCTCTGACATCAGCATTACGTTATTGATCTAGAACATTCCAAATGTTGTTGATAAAAAATATACAAACTCCAACAAAATCTGTCATTACAAAAGATTTTATTCCAAACGTGAGGTGACATAATAAAGATAAACCCTTAATTTTAGACACCATTATAAATGTGTAACAAGTTATCAAGTAGACCAGCATGTGCGTGCAGCCAGAGTTCCAAGAGTAAAAATAATCTGACCACGATAGCTCTGATTGGTCAATATGCCAAAGAGTACTACGCATCAAATCATGTTCCCCCATTGGTTGGCCTATTGGGCTATTTCTCATTCCAGCCAGTGCTCCACAACTGGTGTAACAAAGGCCGTGGTATGTATTATCCTGTCTGTGGGATGGTACATATAAAAGATCCCTTAATTGCTGCTAATCGAAAAAAGTGGCTCATGAAGTGTTGACCGCAGGTTTCCTCTCAATATCTGTGGTCCTTAACCATAAATGCGATGCCATATAACAGTAAATAAAATATGTTGAGTGCGTTGTTAAATAAAACATTTCCTTCCTTCCAAATAATGTTCCAGTCACATGGTCTGTACATGACTTTCTAACAAATAGGGGCGAGACGTAGCCCAGTGGTAAAGCGCTCGCTTGATGTGTGGTCGGTTTGGGATTGATCAGTGTCACTGGGCTATTTCTCACTCCAGCCACTGCACCACGACTGGTACATCGAAGGCCGTGGTATGTTGTATCCTGTCTATGGGATGGTGCATATAAAAGATCCGTTGCTGCTAATTGAAAAAATAGCCCATGAAGTGGTGACAGATGGTTTCCTCCCTCAGTATCTGCATTGTCCTTCACCATATGTCCGATGCCATATAACTGTTGAGTGCATTAAATCAAACATTTCCTTCCTTCCTTCTAACAAACGTATTGAAACAAACAAAAATTAAATAGTCGGCTGTTACTATATTTTGTACATATATAGATACATATATAAATAACAGATGTACATTCACTAATCCCTGGCTGAAATACACATATATATATATTTAAATAAAGTTTTATTTGATTTTGTTTAAAGATAAAAAAAAAATAATAAGACTGGTTTTGTTTTGTAAACGATACCTAGGTCTATTCCTACATACCTATTATCATTTCATTTCCTTCTTTTTATTATTCCGTCTACTTTTGAATTGTCTTCATCTAAATTTCACTCTTTTTTTTTTTAAAGAAAGTAGAAAGTTACACACTTGGCTTTTTCAGGACCACGTAAGCTTTTTAGGCTAACAGTTATGAACTAATCGAGACAATTCTAGCGATTTTGCTGATTTCTGTAATGAGTTCATTTGTGTAGGCTACAGAAGCCTTTTGTTTTTTCAACTATATGAACAGTGTAAATGAGTTAACATGATCAAACGTTGTGATATATTACCTTACAAAAGTGGACTGTTTCTAATTAATAATAAATTAAATAAGCAAAGGAGTTTTGATCGGATTGGTACATCTTTGAAGATGTCTATTAAACTGGTGTTTTCCGATTTGTATAACAAAGGTAAGTAGACCTACCAGTCATATATTAAAAGGTTGCATGGATGCTACCGTTCATGTCACATTTTAATTTTTTCTGGTATTATTAAACAAGTCTTTCTATCAGCTACTTACGGTTTTGTAAATAGTGCCAATTAATATACACAATTATTTTACGTGCACTGTTTGTTAAGTGTAAAATGCATTATTTTTCACACCAGATTGAAATTACGTGTGCTGTACGAGTACGATCGCACTCGCACATCTTAAAAGACGAGGTCTGCATTTGAAAAAAACTTTATTTTTAAAACTTTTTTTTGTCTGAACATTATCAGAACTTGTATTGTGAAAAAACATGAACCAGGCTACCCCATAAACCGGTCTATTTACATTTGACTTATTTTTAGGAATATGCATACGATTGAACACTGACATCAAAATACTTTTGTTGAATTAAGAAAACCTTCCCAAAAGCAAAGTGCACAAATGAGAAAACAACAAATGGACATCAAAATATTTTTATACTTGAGGGAAATGTATACATGATGGCCATTTTGCACTGAGCGTACTATATATTAAATGACGTGTATTATTAAACAAACGTAAATGAGTACAAGTTTTATACCGCTGTCTCATCTGCTTCGTACATTCATTGCATTTATAAGAGTTTTGTTGATGTCACGTGACACGCATCACTCTTGAAAATTATATTGTGGCTTACGGGTGTAGCTGAAGAATGTCGGCATTAGACTACAATCTCTTCACAACAGAAAATGGCATGGATATTAACATTTGTTGGTTGATTTTAACAATAAAGACTTAAAGTGAACAACTTAAAACATTATGTCATCAAATCGATTGTACATTACAATGGGCATGTGCAGAAACCATTTTCTGTTAATAGGCCGGTTCACGGTTACTCAAGGATACTGCTATCTGGTTATATGGAAGTCACATGATTGTCATGGCGTTTACTGGCAAAACTCTCTACAGATATTTGCCAAAAATATATGGTCCTTATATATGCTTTGACATAAATATCTGTCTGGATTTCTGATTATATATTTATTAAAACTAAGAAAGCAGAGCTCTTATATTTTTTAACAAAACAATTTTACCATCATAACCATTCATTTGCTCAACTTATAACATGATTACAAGACATCAGAATTGTTATATTAGCTTTTCAAAAACGTTGTCTGTTAATTATATTGGATCTCGAAGATTCCATTTTGTAATTTGCCTTAAAATATTTAAAATCATATTTTTTAAATTATTATAAGTACATGTTTTGTTGAACAAGTTACATGTTTTGATAAAACACTGAAAGGTTTTGTGTTGGAAAGTTTTGGCTGTAAGCTATACCACTAAACATTCCACTCACCGAAACACATAACATAGTTAACAATATTTACGGCTGATGCATGCTACATGTTTTGACGCATGTGTAGTAAACTTTGCTACATGGCGACCAGTTTAGTGCTCATTTCAAGCATAGAAATACTAATAAAAAGGTAGCTATTTGGATAACAACTGTCTATTGATCAATAAATATCTATATGCTTTAGAACCGAATACTTACGCTCACCAAAACTGATTCACCCATGATACCACCAAACAACTCAGGGGGCGATACATGTTGTTGTTATTATTTACAAATAGGAAGTGATTGTTATTAAAATAGGAGGTGATTGTTATTAAAATAGGAGATGATTAACTTTAAGCTTCCCTATCACAATAACACGTGGGCATCAAGCATTGCAGCACACATCAACCAAACTTCCCAAAACAAAACTTTGCAGACAAAACATGTACTTATAATAGTTTTTAAAATTATTTAAAATATTTTAAGGCAAATTACAAAATGGAGTCCTCGAGAACCAATAGAAAAAAGGTAGAAAGAAATGCCTCATATTTATGAGCTTGTTAAGTTCAGTCTTGCTTTCTTTTCTCGTTTTAACATAATTTTATTAATAATTCTACGAATGAGAACTTTTTCTTACAAATTCGTTTAATTGGAAAAAAGCATATAGTCTTTACCATAAAATAACTATAAGGACGTGAATTTGAAGTGGTTACACTATAGCAGGGCTTCTAGATTATGGTAGCCCCACTCCCATAGCTAGTGATATTCAATGTTGGGTTAGTAAATAGCTAGTGAATTTTTTGGTCAAATGATGCAATTTATGTTGTAAATATGAATATCCTGCTCCCCTCCCCTGCCCCACCCACACCCACTCCAAATTTTAGTATTTTTATCTCCCTCTTTAGGTGACATATCCAATTATTACTATTATTTAATAAAATTTATTTACTTAAAGTAATGTAGGGCTAGTGAATTTTTAATCGTGGCTAGTAAATTAAAAAAATCACTGATCCCATGGCTAGTGGATTTTATAAAAATTCTAAAAGTGCTGGTATAGACTAGAATACTGTCTACAAACACATTTCTCTGTAAAATAAATATTAAAAAAGATGACAAATGTTCATTCTGTAAATCTGTTCCAGAAACTCTTATTCATTTATTTTGGTTCTGTCCATTAATACAAACATCTTGCCAAAACCTACAGGGCTTGCTAATCATTACTAGTATCAGGCCAAAACCTACAGGGCTTGCTAATCATTACTCGTATCAGGCCAAAACCTACAGGGCTTGCTAATCATTACTCGTATCAGGCCAAAACCTACAGGGCTTGCTAATCATTACTCGTATCAGGCCAAAACCTACAGGGCTTGCTAATCATTACCTGTATCAGGCCAAAATGTACAGGGCTTGCTAATCATTACTCGTATTAGGCCAAAACCTACAGGGCTTGCTAATCATTACTCGTATTAGGCCAAAATGTACAGGGATTGCTAATCATTACCTGTATTAGGCCAAAACCTACAGGGCTTGCTAATCATTACTAGTATCAGGCCAAAACCTACAGGGCTTGCTAATCATTACTCGTTTTAGGCCAAAATGTACAGGGCTTGCTAATCATTACCTGTATTAGGCCAAAACCTACAGGGCTTGCTAATCATTACTCGTATTAGGTCAAAACCTACAGGGCTTGCTAATCATTACCTGTATTAGGCCAAAACCTACAGGGCTTGCTAATCATTACTCGTATTAGGCCAAAACCTACAGGGCTTGCTAATCATTACCTGTATTAGGCCAAAACCTACAGGGATTGCTAATCATTACTCGTATTAGGCCTAATTAGGCATTTTCATTTTACAGTTCCAGACATAATATTTCAAATACATAATAATCATAGGGAAGATGATGTATTAAATTGCATTATATTACTTGCAAAACAGTATAAATACAGGATGCAGTATGTAGGGGTACTATCAAAACAGTATAAATACAGGATGCAGTATGTAGGGGTACTATCAAAACTATAAATACAGGATGCAGTATGTAGGGGTACTATCAAAACAGTATAAATGCAGGATGCAGTATGTAGGGGTACTATCAAATGTACAATCGTTTAAAAAAATAATAATGTTTAATTACAATATAATTGTGACTGGACCAAATTTGAACAATGGTGGTCGATCTACAAACATTTCATTGAATAGTTGTTGTTTTGGGTGAAAAAGACGAGACTGTTTATGTTTATATATATATATATATATATATATTTTTTTTTTCAATTCAGTCATTTATTTCTGTATATGAATTATACAGACATGAATAATAATATCAACATTAAAAAAAGAAAAGAAAAAGAGGAAGAAAACAATACATGTTATAATGGTTAAAATATTCTAGCACAATTATAATTAATATACTAGTAACAATATTCTATCACAGTTATAATAATATACATGTACTAGTAACAATATTTAACTATTCTATCACAGTTATAATTAATATACTAGTAAAAATATTCTATCACAATTATAATTAATATACTAGTAACAATATTCTATCACAGTTATAATTAATATACATGTACTAGTAACAATATTTAACTATTCTATCACAGTTATAATTAATATACTAGTGACAATATTTAACTATTCTAGCACAGTTATAATTAATATACTAGTGACAATATTTAACAGTATTCTATCACAGTTATAATTAATATACTAGTGACAATATTTAACAGTATTCTATCACAGTTATAATTAATATACTAGTGACAATATTGAACAGTATTCTATCACAGTTATAATTAATATACTAGTGACAATATTGAACAATATTCTATCACAGTTATAATTAATATACTAGTAACAATATTCTATCACAGTTATAATTAATATACATGTACTAGTAACAATATTTAACTATTCTAGCACAGTTATAATTAATATACTAGTAACAATATTTAACTATTCTAGCACAGTTATAATTAATATACTAGTGACAATATTTAACAATATTCTATCACAGTTATAATTAATATACTAGTGACAATATTTAACAATATTCTATCACAGTTATAATTAATATACTAGTAACAATATTCTATCACAGTTATAATTAATATACATGTACTAGTAACGATATTTAACTATTCTATCACAGTTATAATTAATATACTAGTAACAATATTTAACTATTCTAGCACAGTTATAATTAATATACTAGTAACAATATTTAACAATAGACCGGCCTCGGTGGTGTCGTGGCAGGCCATCGGTCTACAGGCTGGTAGGTACTGGGTTCGGATCCCAGTCGAGGCATGGGATTTTTAATCCAGATACCGACTCCAAACCCTGAGTGAGTGCTCCGCAAGACTCAATGGGTAGGTGTTGACCACTTGCACCGACCAGTGATCCATAACTGGTTCAACAAAGGCCATGGTTTGTGCTATCCTGCCTGTGGGAAGAGCAAATAAAAGATCCCTTGCTGCCAATCGGAAGAGTAGCCCATGTAGTGGCGACAGCGGGTTTCCTCTCAAAATCTGTGTGGTCCTTAACCATATGTCTGACGCCATATAACCGTAAATAAAATGTGTTGAGTGCGTCGTTAAATAAAACATTTCTTTCTTTCTATATTTAACAATATTCTATCACAGTTATAATTAATATACTAGTGACAATATTTAACAATATTCTATCACAGTTATAATTAATATACTAGTAACAATATTTAACAATATTCTATCACAGTTATAATTAATATACTAGTGACAATATTTAACAATATTCTATCACAGTTATAATTAATATACTAGTAACAATATTGAACAATATTCTATCACAATTATAATTAATATACTAGTAACAATATTTAACAATATTCTATCACAATTATAATTAATATACTAGTAACAATATTTAACAAGTGACAATGTCATTAGGTAGGAAGTCTAGCAACTGAAAGTAGAAGATGTCTTTGTTCGAACATCTCATAGCAATACTGCCCTATGATTGGAGCAATATGTGCTGGGAAGAGAAGTAGAAAGAATAGTTCGAACATCTAGCAATACTGCCCTATAATTGGAGCAATATGTGCTGGGAAGAGAAGTAGAAAGAATAGTTCGAACATCTCCTAGCAATACTGCCCTATGATTGGAGCAATATGTGCTGGGAAGAGAAGTAGAAAGAATAGTTCGAACATCTCCTAGCAATACTGCCCTGTAATTGGAGCAATATGTGCTGGGAAGAGAAGTAGAAAGAATAGTTCGAACATCTCCTAGCAATACTGCCCTGTAATTGGAGCAATATGTGCTGGGAAGAGAAGTAGAAAGAATAGTTCGAACATCTCCTAGCAATACTGCCCTATGATTGGAGCAATATGTGCTGGGAAGAGAAGTAGAAAGAATAGTTCGAACATCTAGCAATACTGCCCTGTAATTGGAGCAATATGTGCTGGGAAGAGAAGTAGAAAGAATAGTTCGAACATCTAGCAATACTGCCCTATAATTGGAGCAATATGTGCTGGGAAGAGAAGTAGAAAGAATAGTTCGAACATCTCCTAGCAATACTGCCCTATAATTGGAGCAATATGTGCTGGGAAGAGAAGTAGAAAGAATAGTTCGAACATCTCCTAGCAATACTGCCCTGTAATTGGAGCAATATGTGCTGGGAAGAGAAGTAGAAAGAATAGTTCGAACATCTCCTAGCAATACTGCCCTGTAATTGGAGCAATATGTGCTGGGAAGAGAAGTAGAAAGAATAGTTCGAACATCTCCTAGCAATACTGCCCTGTAATTGGAGCAATATGTGCTGGGAAGAGAAGTAGAAAGAATAGTTCGAACATCTCCTAGCAATACTGCCCTATAATTGGAGCAATATGTGCTGGGAAGAGAAGTAGAAAGAATAGTTCGAACATCTAGCAATACTGCCCTGTAATTGGAGCAATATGTGCTGGGAAGAGAAGTAGAAAGAATAGTTCGAACATCTCCTAGCAATACTGCCCTATAATTGGAGCAATATGTGCTGGGAAGAGAAGTAGAAAGAATAGTTCGAACATCTCCTAGCAATACTGCCCTATAATTGGAGCAATATGTGCTGGGAAGAGAAGTAGAAAGAATAGTTCGAACATCTCCTAGCAATACTGCCCTATAATTGGAGCAATATGTGCTGGGAAGAGAAGTAGAAAGAATAGTTCGAACATCTCCTAGCAATACTGCCCTATAATTGGAGCAATATGTGCTGGGAAGAGAAGTAGAAAGAATAGTTCGAACATCTCCTAGCAATACTGCCCTATAATTGGAGCAATATGTGCTGGGAAGAGAAGTAGAAAGAATAGTTCGAACATCTCCTAGCAATACTGCCCTATAATTGGAGCAATATGTGCTGGGAAGAGAAGTAGAAAGAATAGTTTCTCAGTGTCTGTTATTTGAATAAATGTTGGGTTTAGTTGGTGTAGTTTTTTTTATATACATGTATGTTTCTGCGTTTTGTATGGCCTTGACATTTTATTAAAAAGTGTAATTCATCTTCCATACCAGAGTTGCAGATTTTGCATATCCTTTTGTGTTGTTCAACATTTCTGTACCTACCACTTTCAATTTTAAGTCGTAACACATACGAAAGTCATGAGAAGGAATTCATGTATTGCTACCTATGACGGTGTCCTCCCATTTTGCCTACAATCCACTTTGCCTACAACCCAGTTTGCCTACACTCAGTGTGAAAAGATGACATCCCCAGTTAAAAGTGGAACATTCCATGTATGGTCCCTATGTATAAAATAACATGACAAAATAATATGAAAAACAAATATTTTATCATAAAATTACACAACAAAAACAATTAAACTATTAAAATGGCCTCACAAATATTAAACAAATATTTCGTACAAAGTTCATTTATTTACAACTGCATTTTTAGCAAGTGGCTGCAGCGTCTTAAAAACTCTAAAGGAGTTTTGCGGCCTTGCTGAAGCTGATCCTTCAACCTCACAAGGCATGTATCAATATCACTATACACCCTTTTCCGTGGTACTGAGGATGACTGTGTACAGACACAGACTTCATATAGTCATCTACAGTACTGGGTCTACCAATGCACCCAGATACGACACATTTCCAATGTGTAGCAGACTGATGATGGACATTTAATCGGTATCGGAAACCTGCATAGAAGACATTAAAAATCACAGTATGGGATCATTGGACTAATACTAATCACCATAAAGAGCATTGATCGAATCACCTTTGCGCAACTAAGCCCCAATTACATTACTTGTGTTCATTGTAATCTTAATTGTTTATATAATACAAAGTTTTAATATTGGTTTGAGACACAAGATAATAGGGATTTTCCCACTAATAACTGGGGATGTCACTTTTTCATACTGTAGGCAAACTGAGTGTAGGCATACTGGGTTGTAAGCAAAATGGATGTAGGCAAAGTGGGTGTAGGCAAAGTGGGTTGTAGACAGAATGGGAGGGAACCCCTATGACATGATCTCATATACTACATACACACCTTGCTTACACAATGCTGTAATCAACAGGTAGCACCTTGCTTACACAATGTTGTAATCAACAGGTAGCACCTTGCTTACACAATGTTGTAATCAACAGGTAGCACCTTGCTTACACAATGTTGTAATCAACAGTTAACACAATGTTGTAATCAACGGGTAGCACCTTGCTTACACAGTGCTGTAATCAACGGTTAACACCTTGCTTACACAGTGCTGTAATCAACGGGTAGCACCTTGCTTACACAGTGCTGTAATCAACGGGTAGCACCTTGCTTACACAGTGCTGTAATCAACGGTTAACACCTTGCTTACACAGTGCTGTAATCAACGGGTAGCACCTTGCTTACACAGTGCTGTAATCAACGGGTAGCACCTTGCTTACACAGTGCTGTAATCAACGGTTAACACCTTGCTTACACAGTGCTGTAATCAACGGGTAGCACCTTGCTTACACAGTGCTGTAATCAACGGGTAGCACCTTGCTTACACAGTGCTGTAATCAACGGGTAGCACCTTGCTTACACAGTGCTGTAATCAATGGGTAGCACCTTGCTTACACAGTGTTGTAACCAACAGATAGCGGTGACTGTCGTGAACGACAAGACCAATTGACAAAAAGGGCATGTTACCAGCTTTGTGACACTTTTCTACCAGTTAATGAAAAGCCTAGGTTATATACACGTATCTACCAGCTTTGTGGCACTTTAATTTCTACCAGGTAATTGACTTAGAAATAAATTATGCTTCAAATTTAATGAAGAACTAATAATATAGAGTAGTTTAGAAATTATAATTTTATATAAAGTTTAACATTTAGGCATTGAAGATCGAAGTCTCAGGAGCACAGTACAGATCGGGAAACCGCTAGAAATAAATTATATTTGAAATTTAATAGAAAGGTAATAATATAGAGTAGTTTAGATATATATATATATATATAATAATTACAATTTAACATCTAGGTATTGAAGAGGCGAAGTCTCAGGGAGCGCGGTACAGATCGGGACCAGAGCTAGAAATAAGGTTTGTCTGCATTACAATTTACTGTAGCCTTTACAATTGGGAAAATTCCCTCAGTAATTATAAATGAATGAATGCCCTCCATAAGCATACAAGACGGGCAACTGTCCCCATAGTGTTGAAACAAAACCTCAAATTAGGGCAAAAATGATAAAGATATTCAGGCAAAATCTGCTAACCTGAGATCTTTTTACCATGTATTTCCATCATTCTAACCTTAAAATTAAATGTAATCCATGTAAAGATGTGTAGTGGTTCGTTTGCAACCCTATATATTTGTTTAGCAGTAATGCTAATATGAATAAATGTTGTTATCCAGATATGGGGATTTTTGTATTATTCGGGCAAAAACCAGCCTGCCCTCCTACAAAAATGGGAGCCCGTATGCCTACTATGATTTCCTCGGTGATAATAAATGAAAGCTGAGGCAAACAGTAAAGTGGTTTTCTTCAACAAGCATCATATGCATCATTGAACTTCAGAATTTGCAAATGTCATTTTCCAGGTGTGAAAAGTTATGGAATGTTCAGTTGGATAATGGAAAACCAATGAAAATTAGAATTGGCTTAACATGTATTAGGATCCCATTTAACACAAGAATAGCAGAAAGTTGCATCATATATAATTAGCTATATATTTGTAACCGGCGGTTTCACCAAAGTTCAGTATCATATAATATATTCCTTTTAAATATTGCCTGTTTTCCAGGTTCTGAATTAACAACTAGTAACTGGCTATGAAAATTTAATGATTATTTTATTACACAATAAAACAAAAAACACAGTCACAGCACATTTTCACAAATAAAACATCACAAAGACAAGAGTGACATTGATGCCCGCGTTCCTCAGGTAATCCCTCGTCAAGATGGGATCTGGCATTGTCATGCTGAAAGATCAGGCCTGAACCATGAGCTGCCATGAAGGGCACAAGTTTCTGGGCCAGCACCTGGTCACGGTATGCAGCAGCGTTGCCACAGATGACAAG
Source organism: Gigantopelta aegis (assembly GCF_016097555.1). Taxonomy (NCBI): domain Eukaryota; kingdom Metazoa; phylum Mollusca; class Gastropoda; order Neomphalida; family Peltospiridae; genus Gigantopelta; species Gigantopelta aegis. The sequence continues at coordinate 120,540,374 of NC_054702.1, forward strand.
AAGTTGAGAACCGAGTCCGAATTTGTCCACTTCATTGACACAACACTGATAGCAAATATCAAATATCAAATATCAGTTTAATTAATGTACATTGTGTATTTTTATATGCGCGTCTATGATGGGTCATATTATGGTGTGGCGTTGTACATCTGTCTGTTAACTGTTTCTTGTCCGTACCATATCTTGCATACAGATGCATACAGGACCATCAAACCTCACATGTAGGAACAACCTGGGATGGCAGTGTGTCGCGAACTATTACTAGGTCACTGTGAACTACTTTTCACAGTTTACTGCACATAACAGCAAATCATTGTATGGACCATATCTTGCTTACAGATGCATATAGGACGATCAAACCTCACATGTAGGTATAATGTGGGATGGTGGTGTGTCACATACTATTACTAGGTCGCTGTGACCTACTTTTCACGGTTTGCACACAACAGTAAATCCGTGTCCAGACCATATCTTGCATACATGACCATCAAACCTCACATGTAGGAACAACTTGGGATGGTGGTGTCACATACAATTACTAGGTCTCTGTGATACAAATAAATCAAATAATGTGTCTATATTCTGAACAGCATATGGTTTTCCATCAAACTCCTGATGGACGTATCATGTACCTCACCGGTACACTTGTTTTGTTTTGTCCGACTACTGTGAGTAAGTAAAGGTGAAAACACGAGTGCTATTGTAGTCATGTGACAGTGGCATGTGCAAGACCACTTTCAACTCAGTAGTGCTGTGCACATGCTATGGATCGGGTCACGTGGGCTGTGATGGGCTTCAAATAGAGTGTTGACATTGCCATTACCATATTTATTCCTGAAAACTACCTGCTTTCAACACTCGTTCACAGTGTTGAATTTTTCATGCATGATTACATTATCTCCCTTGTAAATTATTCTTTTTTGATTATTGAGGGCCAGTGTTGCTTGTTCGTGTTTAAGTTTGATGATTACCAATGCATCTGATTGAATTTAAAAATAAAAAAATGTAATTTAAACAATTGTACGTATGAAGCTAAATAATGATGACACAATATCCTGTCATTGAGTGTAAGTTAAAATTAAACTTGGCGTCCGATTTGTTCTGTTTTTTGTGGGCTTTTTGATTGGATCGCTTTGCCAAGTATGTTTGCACAGCAGTATTATTAAATAAATGTTAATTTAATAATTAAATAAAAACCATTTAATACAAATTCTTTTAAAAAGTATGGTCACGTAAATTTTCTGGAAAAGTCCCATCTGAACAAATATTTCAAGGAGAGCAACACTTACCAAGTATTGTTGTTATTTCAGTGGCTACGGGTGTGCTGATCATTTCTTGGAGAGCAACACTTATCAAGTATTGTTGTTATTTCAGTGGCTACGGGTGTGCCGATCATTTCTTGGAGAGCATCACTTATCAAGTATTGTTGTTATTTCAGTGGCTACGGGTGTGCCGATCATTTCTTGGAGAGCAACACTTATCAAGTATTGTTGTTATTTCAGTGGCTACGGGTGTGCCGATCATTTCTTGGAGAGCATCACTTATCAAGTATTGTTGTTATTTCAGTGGCTACGGGTGTGCCGATCATTTCTTGGAGAGCATCACTTATCAAGTATTGTTGTTATTTCAGTGGCTACGGGTGTGCCGATCATTTCTTGGAGAGCATCACTTATCAAGTATTGTTGTTATTTCAGTGGCTACGGGTGTGCCGATCATTTCTTGGAGAGCGACACTTTTCTACATTCTTGGGAAGTGCTGGGTGAGATCTTGTCATCACCTGTCGCTCAAAATATCATATGTGATGTGGGAATGTACGTATTTATCACACTGGAATCACAGTGGTTGTGTTTTGGCAATGAACATAAACATAAGCAAAATGAATGCGAGCTGAAGATTGCTCTCCTGAAATGGTGCTAGGTGAGCCATCTCATGACATTTTAAATAATATTTATTAAAATTGCAAGGCGATCAATTTGCCACTTGTAAAACTGTCCAGACAAGTATAGAGATGAACGAGAGATCACTCACCTCTATTGGCCAAGACTGTATATGTCATGCTATGATCACTGCCACTGTGATGCCATTTATGTATATATCATATCATCACAGCCACTGTGATGGACTTTATGTATATGTCATGCTATGATCACAGCCACTGTGATGCCATTTATTATATGGCATATCATCACAGCCACTGTGATGGACTTTATGTATATGTCATGCTATGATCACTGCCACTGTGATGGACTTGATGTATGTGTCTTGCTATGATCAAAACCACTGTGATGGACTTTATGTATATGTCATGCTATGATCACTGCCACTGTGATGGACTATGTATATGTCATGCTATGATCACTGCCACTGTGATGTACATGTCATGCTATGATCACAGCTACTGTGATTGACTTTATGTATATGCCATGCTATGATCACAGCCACTGTGATGGACTTTATGTATATGTCATGCTATGATCACTGCCACTGTGGTGGACTTGATGTATATGTCATGCTATGATCACAGCCACTGTGATGGACTTTATGTATATGCCATGCTATAATCACTGCCACTGTGGTGGACTGTATGTATATGTCATGCTATGATCAAAGCCACTGTGATGGACTTTATGTATATGTCATGCTATGATCAAAGCCACTGTGATGGACTTTATGTATGTGTCATGCTGTGATCACAGCCACTGTGATGGACTTTATGTATGTGTCTTGCTATCATCACAGCCACTGTGATGCCATTTATGTATATGTCATATCATCACAGCCACTGCGATGCCATTTATGTATATGTCATATCATCACAGCCACTGTGATGTATTGTATATTACACTAGATTCACAGTCACTGTGATGTTATGTATAGGTGGATCACTGTTAATTTGTTAAACACTTTACAAAAACAAAGTACTACCATTTTATAAATTACATGGCTTCTACAATTTAAAAACAATTCACTAGCCATGGGATCAGTGATTTTCAAAATCCACTGGCCATGGTTAAAAGTAGTACTAGCCCTACTTCTGTATGTTCTGTAAATTTGTACCAAAAATATTAGAAAGTAACACCCGCGCCCCCAATATGTCCAACCCACTTATTAACATGTAATTTGTTGGTGGTTGCTAATAAATATACACATCTTAAATTTATTTATTTATTTTTAATAATAAAAAATATACCATATATATATATATATATATATATATCAGGAGTTCAAAAAAATTACTTGTCACCGGGCAAGTGAAATGAGAGATATTCACTTGCCCCATATATTTTTCCACTTGCCCATACTTCTTAAGGTAACCAATTGTGTTACTCCTATTTAATTTAATACAGTGCTTAATAGTGTAATAATCTTGAAAGAATTCTTTTATGGCTGGCATTGGTTCAAAAATGTTTAGGGATTTTGGCCCATGTGTCATTATTGTGTGTGTGTTATTTAACATTTTGTGCCCCAAAACACTTCTCTGGGGTGTTTTTACCCTGTTAATAGCTGAGAAAAGTCTCTTGCAAACAGCCGTGGCAGGGCTCAAAGTAAACATGAGCTCTGTTTCTTTTCAAATGTTTTTAAATAGTGCAGGCTTGGTAAACAACGGCCTCCCTGGGTGTGCATCGATTGCAGCCTTGTATTTTTAACTTATTGGGCATAATTTATTTGTTAAAAACTATTAATAAAGCAGAAAAATATATATATTCATGTATGCTTAGAGGGCATCGCACCATAACGATTATGACATAGGGCTAATGAAATCTACCTTGTCACGATTATGGCGTAGGGTTAATGAAATCTACCTTGTCACGATTATGTCGTAGGGTTAATGAAATCTACCTTGTCACGATTATGACGTAGGGCTAATGAAATCTACCTTGTCACGATTATGGCGTAGGGTTAATGAAATCTACCTTGTCACGATTATGGCGTAGGGCTAATGAAATCTACCTTGTCACGATTATGTCGTAGGGTTAATGAAATCTACCTTGTCACGATTATGACGTAGGGCTAATGAAATCTACCTTGTCACGATTATGTCGTAGGGTTAATGAAATCTACCTTGTCACGATTATGACGTAGGGCTAATGAAATATACCTTGTCACGATTATGACGTAGGGCTAATGAAATCTACCTTGTCACGATTATGACGTAGGGCTAATGAAATATAACTTTACCTTACCCGTTCATTTTACACGAACGTAGATTTACATTTGTAAAGTACTGAAAAAACCCCATCAAGTATGTTCTGCTACAAGGTTTATTATATCTAAACTAAAATGTCTTGCAACTTTTATAAGAATACAGTTCATAATATTTAGGCTCTGTTCAAGTGAACTCGGAAATTATAAACTTGCTTTACGCCCCCGTTCATTTGCAATGAGCAGATTCAGGAACCACGTTAACGTCTAATTTAATTTGAATATGACAATTTTAAACTGTATCCCACCTCATTTACCATGTTTGCAAGGATTAAACATTATGATTGCACACACAAGGCATGTATACTTTATTTTTATATAAGCTGTAAAGCGTATTGGAAGCTATTTCCAAGTTTGAAGATCATCGAACCGATTACTTGTATGAATTCAGTCGATCGTTCAGTGGCGGAAATTACCGATCTTAGTCGATAGTAAAATGTGAATAACTCTAAAAGTTGTTATCGAACTTTTCAACACATTGTTTTCCCTTTTGGTGTGTCAACACATTGCAAAGAGTTCCGATCGTTCCAGCATTTAGGGTTAGGGTTAGTTCTCCTTATAGAGCTATGTAAATGCTCGCACGATCGGAACTCCTTCCAAAGGTTTTACCGAAATTTGTAACAAAATTTAAAAACAGTTTTAGGGGTTACATTAGTCACTTGTCATTGGGCATATGCAGTTAACATAATTACTTGCCCGGCATGAAAATTCCACTTGGCACGGGCGTCGGGCGATGGGATTTTTGAACCCCTGATATATACTTACGGCCAAAAGAAACTTTACAAGTATTATATTTGAATTTGTGGGGAAACGGCAAATAATAAGAATAACATTATTTGTGATATTATTTAATAGTTCAATACCAAATGTAAATCATCAACAAAAGCAACGTGACTGCAGGTAACAATTACGTCATAATGTGAAACTTACATGTGGGGTCAAAAACCAAATTTACACTGAAATGTCACCCAATGAAGTCGAACAAAATGAGGTATTTCAGACTCGATAATGTGTGTGACACCCCCCCCCCCCCCCCCCCCCCCCCCCCCCCCCCCATGAGCTCGGATACATGCATGCACACATCTTCGCATAGATGTAGTCGGCCTTCTGATTACGTCATTCAGTTGTTGTCTGTTGAGTGGGGACTGTTGTCTCTGTCGAATCTGGCGATCAAGGTAGTCCCAAAGATGTTCTACAGGTGACATGTCTGGAGAGCGTGCAGGCCATGGGAAGACGTTAACGTTGTTCTGATAGAGGAAGTCCTGAACAATGCGAGCAACGTGAGGTCTCGAATTATCCTGCTGGAACATGATCCCTTGAGGCTGTTGCTGTAGGAATGGCATAACAACTGGTCTTAGCACTTCATCCCTGTAACATTGAGCGTTCAGATGGCCATCAATGATGACAAGTTCAGTAGTCTGATTGCCACAGATGCCTCCCCACACAATCACACTACCACCACCTTCATTAACGCAACAACGGGCTGTATGTTCTCCTCTATGCCGATACACTCTTATTCTCCCATCCCCATGGAACAGGCAGAACCTACTCTCATCGGAAAAGAGAACCCTTTGCCAATCACAAATCAGCCAATGCCTCACATGCCTGACCCATCGTAGACTAAGCCAACAGTGTTGGTCTGTCAATGTGGTTTATATAAATATTATTTATATAAATGTAAACTACACATTTGCTATTGATGTACAATGCATTATTCTATGTAGGTTTATATACTCTTCAAAAGAAGAAACTCAAAACCACATTGTCGTAACATTTGGAGAATTGATTTAATTATTGAATGGTGAGTCCGATAATTACCAAATGTTGCAGGATTGTTCACAATTCACTCTAGTCCATTGTGAGTAAGTGATAGGACACACCACCAAGGTCAAGGTCATCTGGAGTCAATACCGGGTGTGGCCTCCGCGTGTGTTGACAACTGCCTGGCACCGCCTGCCCATTGAACCAACCAGAGTACGGATGACGTCCCGGGGGATGGTGGCCCACTCGGCCTGCAAGGCTGCTTACAGCTCGGGCAGGGTCTGGGGCTGTGGTTGTCGCTGTCGGAGGCGTCGGTCCAACTCGTCCCATAGATGCTCAATTGGGTTCAAATCCGGTGATATCGATGGCCAAGGAAGGACATTAATGTTGTTGTTCTGTAGGAAAGCCGTTGTGAGACGTGCTGTGTGAGGCCTGGCGTTGTCATGTTGGAACACTGCGTTGGCGTTGGCCATAACTGGAACGATGTGTGGCCGGAGGATCTGGTCAATGTAGCCCTGTGCATTCAGGTTGCCCTGCACGTGGACCAGTCAGTTCTGCCAGTGTGTGAGATGGCTGCCCACACCATGACACTACCCCTGCCGAATCTGTCCACTTCCTGCACGCAGTTTGCCGCATAACGTTCACCACGACGCCTATACACGCGACATCTTCCATCATGACGTCGAAGCAGAAATCGGGTCTCGTCACTGAACCACACCTGTCTCCATCGCAGTTGAGGCCATTGTCGATGAATCTGGCACCACTGCAGTCGGAGTCGACAGTGTTGTGGTGTTAAGATGACACCTCGAACTGGATGTCTGGCACGAATTCCTACCTCACGTAGGCGGTTCCGTACGGTCTGGTCGGATATCCTGCGCAAACCTGGTATTGCTGCAGCTGTGGAGGTGGCAGTAGTCAATCGTTCCCGAAGGTGGCGTACCCGGATGTAGCGGTCCTGCCCGGGGGTAGTGACCCGTGGTCGACCGGATCTAGGGAGGTCACGTGTTGATCCATGTTGTTGGTAACGGTCCCACAGTCTGGAGATGGTGCTTGGGGACACATGGAATGCCCTGGCAACGGCCGTTCTGGATTCGCCTGCGTCTAGTCGGCCGATGGCATTGTTTCTCTGCGGTTCACTGAGACGTGGCATGTCCTGGATTGTCAACTGTCGGCCAGATACAGAGGCCAGGCAAGCGAACACCCTGCACTTTTATACTGTCGGTGTTCATGTTGCACGTGCAGACAACGCACGTGCAGTGGTGACATGGTTTGCACGTGGCTGCGTTTTTGCGAATATTCACATTTTGAAACTTTATTTTACAGTAGGTGCGTTTTATCGAATGTAACCATGGGAATGTGTTTGGGACATGCAATGACCTTATATTCACAAAGCATGAACCGGTAGGAAACATAAAATCGGAGTTATAACCCATTTGTACCCTTTTGCGTTTCTTTTTTTGAAGAGTATATGTTATAACCATCCCTGTCTGTGAATATTATTATACATGTAGTTAGTCTGTATATAATATGTGCAGGTCTGTTTCATGCTTCTAAACTATATTATTATACATGTAGCTAGTCTGTATATAATATGTGCAGGTCTGTTTCATGCTTCTAAACTATATTATTATACATGTAGTTAGTCTGTATATAATATGTGCAGGTCTGTTTCATGCTTCTAAACTATATTATTATACATGTAGTTAGTCTGTATATAATATGTGCAGGTCTGTTTCATGCTTCTAAACTATATTTTCATAAATAAATTTCTACAGAAACCATAAAAGTGATATCCGGTGAAAAGTCATAATATTATTTTCACTGTATTTTTGACTTGTTTTTGACGGGCGCAAGCGCTATCACGCCTGTGAACCCCCGTCAACTCCATCTGACGGGCACGAAATAATGCGCCCCTAAATTGAACAAATCACGCTTGTTTTTGTTTTTGTTTTTTAACTCTGCCATTTTAATTGTTTATTGAATCCAATCCACAATGCCACAAATCTTTCCATTCTGTTCACAATGAACTTCCTAGAATACTTTTTATAAATTGAAACACGATTGATTGGTTATCTTTACACTGAGCCAATCAGCTAGGAGTTCACTTATTATTAAGATCTCATCGGTTTTGTTGTGTTTAATTTCGTACAATGCAAGTAACATCGCAAAATATATTTTACACTGTCGTCGTTTTGATCACGTACAGAAAACATAATACGGTAGGTGCCTTGTCCAATGATCCTATGTTGTGTATAATGTTTATACATGTTGATATCACATTAAACGCGTACACCAACAAAAAATAAATTTAGTAAAGCAGGTTTTGTTTTCGTTCATAGCATAGTGACATACTCCAGACATTTCTACTTTCTGTTTCACAATACTGCCACATGATTTAAAGCCAAGGACATTGCCCTTGGTAGAGTCAGATTTCTAGTATATTTAATCGGTTGACGGGCACCTGAAACAAACCTACACCGATTTAATTTCAACTCAGTAATTTGAATTTACCGAGTGTAAAGCATGTATATTTTAAAATTAAATTTACATTAGATTTTTTTTTTATGGGTTGCTATGATTCGAGTTAGTAGTATAATAAATAATGTGTTAACTACAGTACACCGATAATCAAAGTTAATCCTATTTGTAAAAATATATATTTATAAAAGATGTAGTAAGATATATTTGGGTAGAAAACATTTTCTCTGTTATGACATTATTATTATTTTTTTAAATAGAGAATTTGCAGGTACATAACATGTATATTATGATATCATGTTAAATGTGATAACCCTGTGCCATGTGGTTGTTACACTTTTACATTCAGTTCACAGAAATCATTCTGCGATGAAAACTAAAATTATTGTACCTTATTCATAAATAGTCAACAGATTATCATGATTCAGAATTTTAATGCAACATGATATGCATATAATACATAAGAAATCGACAGATATTGTGTTCATGATGTTTCTTTTTCTTCTGTAAGACTGCAATGACCCATTCCTTCCATCTTTGAGAACAACCATCATATTACGGTAGTTATATTAGGATATTTATTTTGAAAACACAAAACATTAACCCATAAGATATTTAATTTAGAAACTATTACTCCTCAAACTTAATTATGTTCATGGGTGCAATTCCTGTCGGTCTCTTGCTTCTAATTCTGATTATTTATTTCCCTTTGTGTCGTTTCTTCATATTTAAGTTTCATGATTACCAATGCATTTGATCGTATTTGAAAAAAAGAAAGTAATTTAAACAACTGTACCTATAGAAAAGGGATATGAAGTGCAATTATGATAAAATATCTAAAACGAATAATAATGATGATACAATGTCCTGTAATTGAGTGCAAGTTAAAATTTAACAGCATTCGATTCGTTTTGTTTTGTGTGTTTTGGATGATCACTTTGTCAGGTATGTTTGCACAGCAGTATTATTAAATAAATGTTAATTTAATAATTAAATAAAGATAATTTTTATTCAAATTTCTTTTCAAAAGTCTATGGTCAAGTAAATGTTTTGGAAAAGTTCCATCCAAAGAAATATATCATTGCGTTACATGTTTTCGATAGGATAAGCAAATGATATTAACAAAAAGTTAATAAAAACTGAGGAAAGATGTATATAATAAATAGACCTTTCATGGTGTTTTTTCGAATATGATTTTATGACAACTTGTAATGTGTGAAAACCATATTTTCATGAATTGCATTTAAACCACTTTTGCACCTGCTATGGATCGGGTCACGTGGACTGTGATGGGCTTCAAATGGAGTGTAGACATTGCCTTTACAATATTTATTCATGAAAAACACCTGCTTTCAACACTCATTGACTTTATTCAAATTTTAGATTGTGAAGTTTTCAATTTGACTCAGTATAGATTCACTTACTATGACAATAGACCACATGAAGTGGGAATTAAATAATTAAATGAAAAATAAAAACAAATTTGTTGAGAAAACTTAAATTAATACATTCCAGTTACACATTATTTCTGAAAGGAAGTGACATGTTGAAAGTTGATTTATAGTCCACTATGATTAATTAACAGTACAGACAGTAAAAAAAGAGAAAAAACAACACATTTTCAAGACTGTTTATGTGGCAACCTGTAATCAGTGGCCACCTATCTTAAGTGGTCACTTTTCTCTGTTCCCTTGTGTGACCACTTAAGATTTCACCAATTTGTCAAAAGTTTCTTAGTTGGGAATTCAGACCCATCACACTTTGAGAGGAAAGATTTCTACTTTATTTTTGAATGGCAGTGAATTAGGGAAGGACAGTAATAATCAGTGACAAGGCGGGAAAATAACAACAGGGTGGCACAAAACGAGGCAGGGCAGCACAAAATTCTGGCAGGGCGGTACAAAATGGGGTAGGGGAGGGCTGCACAAAATAAGAGCAGGGTGGCACAAAGAGGGACAGGGGGGCCACAAAACTAGACAGGGGCTTGGCAGCACAAAACAGAGGCAGGGCAGAACAAAATGGGGGCAAGGCAGCACAAAACCAGGGCAGGGTGGCATAAAGCAGGGCAGCGCGGCACAAAATGGGGCATGGCATTTGTTTGTGGCCAGCTAAAACAGTTATAAATTGAACATATGCATACATACCAGTACTGAACTGGGTGGCATAAAACTAGGGCAGGGCAGCATAACACAGGGCAGGGTGGCACAAAATGTAGGGGAGGGCTGCACAAAATAGGAGCAGGGTGGCACAAAGAGGGACAGGGGGCCACAAAACTAGATGGGGGGGGGGGCTTGGCAGCACAACACAGAGTAAGGGCAGCACAAAATAGGAGCACGGTGGCACAAAGAAGGGGCAAGGGGTCATGGCAGCACAAAACAGAGGAAGGGCAGCACAAAACCAGGGCAGGGTGGCATAAAGCAGGGCAGGACAGCATAAAATGGGGGCAGGGCATTTATTTATAGTCAGCTAGAACACAGTTATAAATTGAACTGAATGCAAAACTTTAATCAAGTCAATTGTTTTCTCCTTATTATCGTATATCTGTAAACCCACAACAAATTCATAATTTACTAAAAGTGTGTCTGTGTGTGTGTCTCCATATTATCGTATGTCTGTAAACCCACAACAAATTCATCATTTACTAAAAGTGTGAATGTGTGTGTGCGTGTGCGTGTGTCTCCATATTATCATATGTTTGTAAACCCACAACAAATTCATCATTTACTAATAGTGTGAATGTGTGTGTGCATGTGCGTGTGTCTCCATATTATCGTATGTCTGTAAACCCACAACAAATTCATCATTTACTAAAAGTGTGAATGTGTGTCTGTGTGCGTGTGTGTGTGTCTGTGTGCATGTGTGTGTCGTGTGTTTCCTTCACTACCCAGTGTGAGCTAATTGTTATGTTTTTGTCACAGGCCTGTCATGCACAAGAATGCAGCTTACAACTGTCGAGTGGTGTTTCTAAACAAGTATGTATGGACTTTATCACTTTTATTATAGAGTTTATCTTTTTTCTGCCAGTAATAGACCCCATAATGAAACATCTTTTTGCAGCTAGCAGACAAAATTCATGTTACACTGAAAACCTCGATTTCGAATTGTGCTGTAGAAAAAGTAATATAATTATTGCAATAATTTTATCTATTAATAAATATTATAACATGTAGATGTAGCTACATGTACATATAATGGAATGAATGTTTGGCAACTGCTGGCTGAAGTGAGTGCTGTAATCTATTAATAAATATTATAACATGTTTTAGATGTAGCCACATATAATGAAATGAATGTTTGGCAACTGCTGGCTGAAGTGAGTGCTGTGATCTATTAATAAATATAATAACATGTAGATGTAGCTACATGTACATATAATGGAATGAATGTTTGGCAACTGCTGGCTGAAGTGAGTGCTGTAATCTATTAATAAATATTATAACATGTTGTAGATGTAGCTACATGTACATATAATGGAATGAATGTTTGGCAACTGCTGGCTGAAGTGAGTGCTGTAATCTATTAATAAATATTATAACATGTTTTAGATGTAGCCACATATAATGAAATGAATGTTTGGCAACTGCTGGCTGAAGTGAGTGCTGTGATCTATTAATAAATATAATAACATGTAGATGTAGCTACATGTACATATAATGGAATGAATGTTTGGCAACTGCTGGCTGAAGTGAGTGCTGTAATCTATTAATAAATATTATAACATGTTGTAGATGTAGCTACATGTACATATAATGGAATGAATGTTTGGCAACTGCTGGCTGAAGTGAGTGCTGTAATCTATTAATAAATATTATAACATGTTTTAGATGTAGCCACATATAATGAAATGAATGTTTGGCAACTGCTGGCTGAAGTGAGTGCTGTAATCTATTAATAAATATTATAACATGTTTTAGATGTAGCTACATGTACGTATAATGGAATGAATGTTTGGCAACTGCTGGCTGAAGTGAGTGCTGTAATCTATTAATAAATATTATAACATGTTGTAGATGTAGCTACATGTACGTATAATGGACTGAATGTTTGGCAACTGCTGGCTGAAGTGAGTGCTGTAATCTATTAATAAATATTATTAAAATGTTGTAGATGTAGCTACAGGTACATATAATGAAATGAATGTTTGGCAACTGCTGGCTGAAGTGAGTGCTGTAATCTATTAATAAATATTATTAAAATGTTGTAGATGTAGCTACATATAATGGAATAAATGTTTGGCAACTGCTGGTTGAAGTGAGTGCTGTAATCTATTAATAAATATTATAACAATATTGTAGATGTAGCTACATGTACGTATAATGGATGAATGTTTGGCAACTGCTGGCTGAAGTGAGTGCTGTAATCTATTAATAAATATTATAACATGTAGATGTAGCTACAAGTACATATAATGAAATGAATGTTTGGCAACTGCTGGCTGAAGTGAGTGCTGTAATCTATTAATAAATATTATAACATGTTTTAGATGTAGCCACATATAATGAAATGAATGTTTGGCAACTGCTGGCTGAAGTGAGTGCTGTAATCTATTAATAAATATTATAATAATGTTGTAGATGTAGCTACATGTAATGGAATGAATGTTTGGCAACTGCTGGCTGAAGTGAATGCTGTAATCTATTAATAAATATTATAACATGTTGTAGATGTAGCTACATATAATGAAATGAATGTTTGGCAACTGCTGGCTGAAGTGAGTGCTGTAATCTATTAATAAATATTATAACATGTTGTAGATGTAGCTACATGTACATATAATGAAATGAATGTTTGGCAACTGCTGGCTGAAGTGAGTGCTGTAATCTATTAATAAATATTATAATAATGTTGTAGATGTAGCTACATGTACATATAATGGAATGAATGTTTGGCAACTGCTGGCTGAAGTGAGTGCTGTAATCTATTAATAAATATTATAACATGTTTTAGATGTAGCCACATATAATGAAATGAATGTTTGGCAACTGCTGGCTGAAGTGAGTGCTATAATCTATTAATAAATATTATAACATGTTTTAGATGTAGCTACATGTAATGGAATGAATGTTTGGCAACTGCTGGCTGAAGTGAGTGCTGTAATCTATTAATAAATATTATAATAATGTTGTAGATGTAGCTACATATAATGAAATGAATGTTTGGCAACTGCTGGCTGAAGTGAGTGCTGTAATCTATTAATAAATATTATAACATGTTGTAGATGTAGCTACATGTACATATAATGAAATGAATGTTTGGCAACTGCTGGCTGAAGTGAGTGCTGTAATCTATTAATAAATATTATAACATGTTGTAGATGTAGCTACATGTACATATAATGGAATGAATGTTTGGCAACTGCTGGCTGAAGTGAGTGCTGTAATCTATTAATAAATATTATAACATGTTTTAGATGTAGCCACATATAATGAAATGAATGTTTGGCAACTGCTGGCTGAAGTGAGTGCTATAATCTATTAATAAATATTATAACATGTTTTAGATGTAGCTACATGTAATGGAATGAATGTTTGGCAACTGCTGGCTGAAGTGAGTGCTGTAATCTATTAATAAATATTATAATAATGTTGTAGATGTAGCTACATATAATGAAATGAATGTTTGGCAACTGCTGGCTGAAGTGAATGCTGTAATCTATTAATAAATATTATAACATGTTGTAGATGTAGCTACATGTACGTATAATGGAATGAATGTTTGGCAACTGCTGGCTGAAGTGAGTGCTGTAATCTATTAATAAATATTATAACATGTTGTAGATGTAGCTACATGTACGTATAATGGACTGAATGTTTGGCAACTGCTGGCTGAAGTGAGTGCTGTAATCTATTAATAAATATTATTAAAATGTTGTAGATGTAGCTACATATAATGGAATAAATGTTTGGCAACTGCTGGCTGAAGTGAGTGCTGTAATCTATTAATAAATATTATTAAAATGTTGTAGATGTAGCTACATATAATGGAATGAATGTTTGGCAACTGCTGGCTGAAGTGAATGCTGTAATCTATTAATAAATATTATAACATGTTGTAGATGTAGCTACATATAATGAAATGAATGTTTGGCAACTGCTGGCTGAAGTGAGTGCTGTAATCTATTAATAAATATTATAACATGTTGTAGATGTAGCTACATGTACATATAATGGAATGAATGTTTGGCAACTGCTGGCTGAAGTGAGTGCTGTAATCTATTAATAAATATTATAACATGTTGTAGATGTAGCTACATGTACATATAATGAAATGAATGTTTGGCAACTGCTGGCTGAAGTGAGTGCTGTAATCTATTAATAAATATTATAACATGTTGTAGATGTAGCTACGTGTACATATAATGGAATGATTGTTTGGCAACTGCTGGCTGAAGTGAGTGCTGTAATCTATTAATAAATATTATAACATGTTTTAGATGTAGCCACATATAATGAAATGAATGTTTGGCAACTGCTGGCTGAAGTGAGTGCTGTAATCTATTAATAAATATTATAATAATGTTGTAGATGTAGCTACATGTAATGGAATGAATGTTTGGCAACTGCTGGCTGAAGTGAATGCTGTAATCTATTAATAAATATTATAACATGTTGTAGATGTAGCTACATGTACGTATAATGGAATGAATGTTTGGCAACTGCTGGCTGAAGTGAGTGCTGTAATCTATTAATAAATATTATAACATGTAGATGTAGCTACTTGTACGTATAATGGACTGAATGTTTGGCAACTGCTGGCTGAAGTGAGTGCTGTAATCTATTAATAAATATTATTAAAATGTTGTAGATGTAGCTACATATAATGGAATAAATGTTTGGCAACTGCTGGTTGAAGTGAGTGCTGTAATCTATTAATAAATATTATAACAATATTGTAGTTGTAGCTACATGTACGTATAATGGATGAATGTTTGGCAACTGCTGGCTGAAGTGAGTGCTGTAATCTATTAATAAATATTATAACATGTAGATGTAGCTACATGTACATATAATGAAATGAATGTTTGGCAACTGCTGGCTGAAGTGAGTGCTGTAATCTATTAATAAATATTATTAAAATGTTGTAGATGTAGCTACATATAATGGAATGAATGTTTGGCAACTGCTGGCTGAAGTGAGTGCTGTAATCTATTAATAAATATTATAACATGTTTTAGATGTAGCTACATGTAATGGAATGAATGTTTGGCAACTGCTGGCTGAAGTGAGTGCTGTAATCTATTAATAAATATTATAATAATGTTGTAGATGTAGCTACATGTACGTATAATGGAATGAATGTTTGGCAACTGCTGGCTGAAGTGAATGCTGTAATCTATTAATAAATATTATAACATGTTGTAGATGTAGCTACATGTACGTATAATGGACTGAATGTTTGGCAACTGCTGGCTGAAGTGAGTGCTGTAATCTATTAATAAATATTATAACATGTTGTAGATGTAGCTACATGTACATATAATGAAATGAATGTCTGACAACTGCTGGCTGAAGTGAGTGCTGTAATCTATTAATAAATATTATTAAAATGTTGTAGATGTAGCTACATATAATGGAATGAATGTTTGGCAACTGCTGGCTGAAGTGAGTGCTGTAATCTATTAATAAATATTATAACATGTTTTAGATGTAGCTACATGTAATGGAATGAATGTTTGGCAACTGCTGGCTGAAGTGAGTGCTGTAATCTATTAATAAATATTATAACATGTTGTAGATGTAGCTACATATAATGAAATGAATGTTTGGCAACTGCTTGCTGAAGTGAATGCTGTAATCTATTAATAAATATTATAACATGTTGTAGATGTAGCTACATGTACGTATAATGGAATGAATGTTTGGCAACTGCTGGCTGAAGTGAGTGCTGTAATCTATTAATAAATATTATAACATATTGTAGATGTAGCTACATGTACGTATAATGGAATGAATGTTTGGCAACTGCTGGCTGAAGTGAGTGCTGTAATCTATTAATAAATATTATAACATGTTGTAGATGTAGCTACATGTACGTATAATGGACTGAATGTTTGGCAACTGCTGGCTGAAGTGAGTGCTGTAATCTATTAAATAAATATTATTAAAATGTTGTAGATGTAGCTACATATAATGGAATGAATGTTTGGCAACTGCTGGCTGAAGTGAGTGCTGTAATCTATTAATAAATATTATAACATGTTTTAGATGTAGCTACATGTACATATAATGAAATGAATGTTTGGCAACTGCTGGCTGAAGTGAGTGCTGTAATCTATTAATAAATATTATTAAAATGTTGTAGATGTAGCTACATATAATGGAATAAATGTTTGGCAACTGCTGGTTGAAGTGAGTGCTGTAATCTATTAATAAATATTATAACAATATTGTAGATGTAGCTACATGTACGTATAATGGATGAATGTTTGGCAACTGCTGGCTGAAGTGAGTGCTGTAATCTATTAATAAATATTATAACATGTAGATGTAGCTACATGTACATATAATGAAATGAATGTTTGGCAACTGCTGGCTGAAGTGAGTGCTGTAATCTATTAATAAATATTATTAAAATGTTGTAGATGTAGCTACATATAATGGAATGAATGTTTGGCAACTGCTGGCTGAAGTGAGTGCTGTAATCTATTAATAAATATTATAACATGTTTTAGATGTAGCTACATGTAATGGAATGAATGTTTGGCAACTGCTGGCTGAAGTGAATGCTGTAATCTATTAATAAATATTATAACATGTTGTAGATGTAGCTACATGTACGTATAATGGAATGAATGTTTGGCAACTGCTGGCTGAAGTGAGTGCTGTAATCTGTTAATAAATATTATAACATGTTGTAGATGTAGCTACATGTACGTATAATGGACTGAATGTTTGGCAACTGCTGGCTGAAGTGAGTGCTGTAATCTATTAAATAAATATTATTAAAATGTTGTAGTTGTAGCTACATATAATGGAATGAATGTTTGGCAACTGCTGGCTGAAGTGAGTGCTGTAATCTATTAATAAATATTATAACATGTTTTAGATGTAGCTACATGTACATATAATGAAATGAATGTTTGACAACTGCTGGCTGAAGTGAGTGCTGTAATCTATTAATAAATATTATTAAAATGTTGTAGATGTAGCTACATATAATGGAATGAATGTTTGGCAACTGCTGGCTGAAGTGAGTGCTGTAATCTATTAATAAATATTATAACATGTTTTAGATGTAGCTACATGTAATGGAATGAATGTTTGGCAACTGCTGGCTGAAGTGAGTGCTGTAATCTATTAATAAATATTATAACATGTTGTAGATGTAGCTACATATAATGAAATGAATGTTTGGCAACTGCTGGCTGAAGTGAAGTGAGTGCTGTAATCTATTAATAAATATTATTAACATGTTGTAGATGTAGCTACATGTACGTATAATGGAATGAATGTTTGGCAACTGCTGGCTGAAGTGAGTGCTGGTGAAGTGATGTAATCTATTAATAAATATTATAACTGTAGATGTAGCTACATGTACATATAATGGACTGAATGGCAACTGCTGGCTGAAGTATAACATTATTGTAGATGTAGCTACATGTACGTATAATGGATGAATGTTTGGCAGCTGCTGGTTGAAGTGAGTGCTGTAATCTATTAATAAATATTGTAACAATATTGTAGATGTAGCTACATGTACGTATAATGGAGTGAATGTTTGGCAACTGCTGGCTGAAGTGAATGCTGTAATCTATTAATAAATATTATAACACCATGTAGATGTAGCTACATGTACATATAATGGAATGAATGTTTGGCAACTGCTGGCTGAAGTAAATGCTGTAATCTATTAATAAATATTACAACAATATTGTAGATGTAGCTACATGTACGTATAATGGATGAATGTTTGGCAACTGCTGGCTGAAGTTAATGCTGTAATCTATTAATAAATATTATAACAATATTGTAGATGTAGCTACATGTAATGGACTGAATGTTTGGCAACTGCTGGCTGAAGTGAATGCTGTAATCTATTAATAAATATTACAACAATATTGTAGATGTAGCTACATGTACGTATAATGGATGAATGTTTGGCAACTGCTTGCTGAAGTGAATGCTGTAATCTATTAATACATATTATAACAATATTGTAGATGTAGCTACATGTAATGGACTGAATGTTTGGCAACTGCTGGCTGAAGTGAATGCTGTAATCTATTAATAAATATTATAACAATATTGTAGATGTAGCTACATATAATGAAATGAATGTTTGGCAACTGCTTGCTGAAGTGAATGCTGTAATCTATTAATAAATATTATAACAATATTGTAGATGTAGCTACATGTACATATAATGGAATGAAATATGGGTGAATGTTGATTGATTCCAAAATAAACTATTCTGTTTGTGTTTTCGTAATAAAATGGCATTTAGGATGACACACCAGCATGTGACCAATTAATAACATGTAAAATAAGGCACAGCCAAGTTCAAGTTTGCCTGTCACTCTGTTTAATTGTTAGATACCATCTTTATTTAGCAACGGTTAGAATAATGAATGCCAAAAATCTACTTTAACCTGAACAGGGCTAGCTGACAATTTAAGACAGTAAACATTTAATCCATCAAGAGAAGTTGAAAAATGAGATATTTTACAGTGCAAATATATACGATTAGTCTAAGTAGGCAAATATTTTATAGTGCATGTCATATAGAATACATGACAAATTCTTCATGACAAGAGATAATATTCAATCACTTTAAGAAAGATATTCGAACTACTTATGTTGTTATGTTTGATCATAATCAAGATATTTTCTTCATGTATCTGTAATACATAAACTTCAGATGTCAATATTTGAGTAAATGAGTTGAGCTAGTCGCATTACATGACAAGCTACATACTTTTGGTTACAGACTGAGTCGGATTACATGCCAAGCTACATACTTTTGATTAAAGACGGAGTCAGATTACATGACAAGCTACATACTTTTGGTCACAGACTGAGTCAGATTACATGACAAATTAAGCTGTATGTTTTAATTGTCACTGACTGATTCAGATTAATCGACAAGCTGTATATTTGATCACAGACTGAGTCAGATTACATGACAAGCTGTATTTGTGGTCACAGACTAAGTCGGATTACATGACAACCTGAAGTTTTGGTCACAGACTAAGTTGGGTTACATTTCAGCTGTATTTCTGGTCACTGACAGAATCTGGTTTCATGACAAGCAGTATTTTTGGTCACTGACAGAGTCGAGTTACATGACAAGCTGAATTTTTGGTCACTGTAAGGTTACACGACATTAGCATTTCTCGAAATTCCCAGGATAAAGCTGATATATACTGATGGAAAAACCAACGCAAGTTCCGTTTTGGTCATATAACTTTGTTTTATCCATGTACCAAATATAGTAACATATTAGCTACCTCATTGTACTATCTAAAGAATCTTTGGTTAAAATTGAGTCAACCATGAGCATGCACTTATGAAGCTGCATGCTTTTCACTGATTTGTCAAGAAAGTGTGCATCCGACCCACTGCCACCTGCTATGGACCATACCAAATCAAAGTTTTGAACAGTACACATCAAGTGCACAACATTTTATTTCAACACGATTGGAAAGCAAAATGCAGCAAATGTTAAAAGTTGATAGGGGTAGGGCTATTGCTCTATTTATGCAGGGGAAATTGCAACATCGCATCGCCCAGCAATTTGGGGTACATGAGTTAATGATAGCTTGTTTAGTGAGGCTTTTCAGAGCCACAGGAAGATTAGCTGACTGTCCCAGGAGCGGATGTCTGTGCATTACGTTGCCATGTCAAGATGAGGCATATGTCTCACACACCTCCGTATCTCGCACACCTTCGTAATCAGTTTCAGATGGCTATGGAGACGGTGAGTCAGGTTTTAGGCACTCGTGGTCGCCCAGTGTGTCCACAAATGGTTAAGAATGCATTGCGGGAGTTCAACTTAGGCCACAACATCCCTGTGTTGGTCTGCAACTTACACCCAGGCAACGTCAACGTCAATTGCAATGGCTGCATGCACATGCACCAAATTGGTTTGACTTGGCACACTGGAGACGTGTGTTGTTCACTGACGAGTCTTGGTTCTCACATTACAGATGGATGGCAACGTGTCTATCGATGTCGAGGTGAACGATACTCATACACATGCGTTAAGGAAAACAACAGATTTAGGGTAGAGTCTGTTATGGTATCAGGGGAATTTCTCATGGCGTAAAAACACGTCACGTGGCCATCCTGAGCAATCTTACAGCCGTAAGATATCGGGACCAGGTCATCAGGCCTCATGTCCTACCACTTATCCATGCTCGTAACCTTAGGTTGCAGCAGGATAATGTGAGGCCGCACGTTGTGAGGGTTTGTCTCAACTTCCTCAACCAAATCAATGTCCCAGTTCTCGATTGACCAACCCAGATTTGAAACTGATGAAGCATTTGTGGGACGAGCTGAACAGAAGGGTCAGGAAGCGTGCAAATGCTGTCTGTGATAACACAACAAAACTTGTCAAAATTTATTCAGTAATGAAGACATAACCTAAAAATCCAAACAATGAAATAATCATCAATAAAACATTTGAAATATTTTCCACCCAAAAGAAACTTGCGTTTGTTTTTTCCATCAGTATATTAAGGCAGTGACTAGTTAGAATTACTTGCCTAGAAGGTAGCTCAATTAGTTCTAGATTGTGACCAGTTAGAGTTACTTGCTCAATTAGTTCTAATTATTCTCCCTTGAGGCCTCTTACTAATTATAACACCAATAATAAATATAACCGCCAGCGGTAATGACAGATTCCCAAGCTATAATAGCTGTACATTACTTGGACATATTTATAAATAATACATTATTTAATTACTGCAATAATTACACACACACCACACATGCACCCACATACACGCACACACTGCCTTGTAACCAACTAGGAAATTTAAGCAAAAACCCCACATATAATAGCTGATACAGCTGCTTTAAAACCCACATATAATAGCTGATACAGCTGCTTTAAAACCCACATATAATAGCTGATACAGCTGCTTTAAAATCCACATATAATAGCTGATACAGCTGCTTTAAAACCCACATATAATAGCTGATACAGCTGCTTTAAAACCCACATATAATAGCTGATACAGCTGCTTTAAAACCCACATATAATAGCTGATACAGCTGCTTTAAACCCACATATAATAGCTGATACAGCTGCTTTAAACCCACATATAATAGCTGATACAGCTGCTTTAAAACCCACATATAATAGCTGATACAGCTGCTTTAAGAGCACAGCTAGTGTACCCCGACGTGCAGATAGTCCCTGATAACATGTTGTTTTTGACGTGCAGATAGTCCCTGATAAGATGTTGTTTTTGATGTGCAGATAGTCCTTGATAACATGTTGTTTTTGACGTGCAGATAGTCCCTGATAAGATGTTGTTTTTGATGTGCAGATAGTCCCTGATAAGATGTTGTTTTTGACGTGCAGATAGTCACTGATAACATGTTGTTTTTGACGTGCAGATAGTCCCTGATAACATGTTGTTTTTTGACATGCAGATAGTCCCTGATAAGATGTTGTTTTTTGACGTGCAGATAGTCCCTGATAAGATGTTGTTTTTTGACGTTCAGATAGTCCCTGATAACATGTTGTTTTTTGACGTGCAGCTAGTCCCTGATAAGATGTTGTTTTTGACGTGCAGATAGTCCCTGATAACATATTATTTTTGACGTGCAGACAGTCCCTGATAAGATGTTGTTTTTTTATGTGCAGATAGTCCTTGATAACATGTTGTTTTTGGCATGCAGATAGTCCCTGATAACGTTGTTTTTGATGTGCAGATAGTCCTTGATAACATGTTGTTTTTTATGTGCAGATAGTCCTTGATAAGATGTTGTTTTTGACGTGCAGATAGTCCCTGATAACATGTTGTTCTTTGACGTGCAGATAGTCCTTGATAACATGTTGTTTTTGACGTGCAGATAGTCCCTGATAAGATGTTGTTTTTGACGTGCAGATAGTCCCTAATAACGTGTTGTTTTTTTACGTGCAGATAGTCCCTGATAAGATGTGTTTTTTTTATGTGCAGATAGTCCTTGATAACATGTTGTTTTTGGCGTGCAGATAGTCCCTGATAACATGTTGTTTTTGATGTGAAGATAGTCCTTGATAACATGTTGTTTTTTATGTGCAGATAGTCCTTGATAAGATGTTTTTGATGTGCAGATAGTCCCTGATAACATATGTTGTTCTTTGACGTGCAGATAGTCCTTGATAACATGTTGTTTTTGACGTGCAGATAGTCCCTGATAAGATGTTGTTATTGACGTGCAGATAGTCCCTGATAACATGTTGTTTTTGGTGTGCAGATAACATGTTGTTTTTGGTGTGCAGATAGTCCCTGATAACGTTGTTTTTGATGTGCAGATAGACCTTGATAACATGTTGTTTTTGACGTGCAGATAGTCCCTGATAAGATGTTGTTTTTGACGTGCAGATAGTCCCTGATAACATATTGTTTTTGACGTGCAGATAGTCCCTGATAACATATTGTTTTTGACGTGCAGATAGTCCCTGATAAGATGTCTTTTTTTTATGTGCAGATAGTCCTTGATAACATGTTGTTTTTGGCGTGCAGATAGTCCCTGATAACATGTTGTTTTTGACGTGCAGATATTCCTTGATAACATGTTGTTTTTGACGTGCAGATAGTCCCTGATAAGATGTTGTTTTTGATGTGCAGATAGTCCTTGATAACATGTTGTTTTTGACGTGCAGATAGTCCCTGATAAGATGTTGTTTTTGATGTGCAGATAGTCCCTGATAAGATGTTGTTTTTGACGTGCAGATAGTCACTGATAACATGTTGTTTTTGACGTGCAGATAGTCCCTGATAACATGTTGTTTTTTGACATGCAGATAGTCCCTGATAAGATGTTGTTTTTTGACGTGCAGATAGTCCCTGATAAGATGTTGTTTTTTGACGTGCAGATAGTCCCTGATAAGATGCTGTTTTTTGACGTGCAGATAGTCCCTGATAAGATGTTGTTTTCTGACGTGCAGATAGTCCCTGATAAGATGCTGTTTTTTGACGTGCAGATAGTCCCTGATAACATGTTGTTTTTGACGTGCAGATAGTCCCTGATAACATGTTGGTTTTGATGTGCAGATAGTCCCTGATAACATATTGTTTTTGACGTGCAGATAATCCCTGATAAGATGTGTTTTTTTTATGTGCAGATAGTCCTTGATAAGATGTTGTTTTTGACATGCAGATAGTCCCTGATAACATGTTGTTCTTTGACGTGCAGATAGTCCTTGATAACATGTTGTTTTTGACGTGCAGATAGTCCCTGATAAGATGTTGTTTTTGACGTGCAGATAGTCCCTGATAATAATGTTGTTTTTGACGTGCAGATAGTCCCTGATAAGATGTTGTTTTTGACGTGCAGATAGTCCCTGATAAGATGTTGTTTTTGATGTGCAGATAGTCCCTGATAAGATGTTGTTTTTTGACGTGCAGATAGTCCCTGATAAGATGTTGTTTTTTGACGTGCAGATAGTCCCTGATAACATGTTGTTTTTTGACGTGCAGCTAGTCCCTGATAAGATGTTGTTTTTGACGTGCAGATAGTCCCTGATAACATATTATTTTTGACGTGCAGACAGTCCCTGATAAGATGTTGTTTTTTTATGTGCAGATAGTCCTTGATAACATGTTGTTTTTGGCATGCAGATAGTCCCTGATAACGTTGTTTTTGATGTGCAGATAGTCCTTGATAACATGTTGTTTTTTATGTGCAGATAGTCCTTGATAAGATGTTGTTTTTGACGTGCAGATAGTCCCTGATAACATGTTGTTCTTTGACGTGAAGATAGTCCTTGATAACATGTTGTTTTTGACGTGCAGATAGTCCCTGATAAGATGTTGTTTTTGACGTGCAGATAGTCCCTAATAACGTGTTGTTTTTTTACGTGCAGATAGTCCCTGATAAGATGTTTTTTTTTTATGTGCAGATAGTCCTTGATAACATGTTGTTTTTGGCGTGCAGATAGTCCCTGATAACATGTTGTTTTTGATGTGAAGATAGTCCTTGATAACATGTTGTTTTTTATGTGCAGATAGTCCTTGATAAGATGTTGTTTTTGATGTGCAGATAGTCCCTGATAACATATGTTGTTCTTTGACGTGCAGATAGTCCTTGATAACATGTTGTTTTTGACGTGCAGATAGTCCCTGATAAGATGTTGTTATTGACGTGCAGATAGTCCCTGATAACATGTTGTTTTTGGTGTGCAGATAACATGTTGTTTTTGGTGTGCAGATAGTCCCTGATAACGTTGTTTTTGATGTGCAGATAGACCTTGATAACATGTTGTTTTTGACGTGCAGATAGTCCCTGATAAGATGTTGTTTTTGACGTGCAGATAGTCCCTGATAACATATTGTTTTTGACGTGCAGATAGTCCCTGATAACATATTGTTTTTGACGTGCAGATAGTCCCTGATAAGATGTCTTTTTTTTATGTGCAGATAGTCCTTGATAACATGTTGTTTTTGGCGTGCAGATAGTCCCTGATAACATGTTGTTTTTGACGTGCAGATATTCCTTGATAACATGTTGTTTTTGATGTGCAGATAGTCACTGATAACATGTTGTTTTTGACGTGCAGATAGTCCTTGATAACATGTTGTTTTTGACGTGCAGATAGTCCCTGATAAGATGTTGTTTTTGATGTGCAGATAGTCCTTGATAACATGTTGTTTTTGACGTGCAGATAGTCCCTGATAAGATGTTGTTTTTGATGTGCAGATAGTCCCTGATAAGATGTTGTTTTTGACGTGCAGATAGTCACTGATAACATGTTGTTTTTGACGTGCAGATAGTCCCTGATAACATGTTGTTTTTTGACATGCAGATAGTCCCTGATAAGATGTTGTTTTTTGACGTGCAGATAGTCCCTGATAAGATGTTGTTTTTTGACGTGCAGATAGTCCCTGATAAGATGCTGTTTTTTGACGTGCAGATAGTCCCTGATAAGATGTTGTTTTCTGACGTGCAGATAGTCCCTGATAAGATGCTGTTTTTTGACGTGCAGATAGTCCCTGATAACATGTTGTTTTTGACGTGCAGATAGTCCCTGATAACATGTTGGTTTTGATGTGCAGATAGTCCCTGATAACATATTGTTTTTGACGTGCAGATAATCCCTGATAAGATGTGTTTTTTTTATGTGCAGATAGTCCTTGATAAGATGTTGTTTTTGACATGCAGATAGTCCCTGATAACATGTTGTTCTTTGACGTGCAGATAGTCCTTGATAACATGTTGTTTTTGACGTGCAGATAGTCCCTGATAAGATGTTGTTTTTGACGTGCAGATAGTCCCTGATAACATGTTGTTTTTGACGTGCAGATAGTCCCTGATAAGATGTTGTTTTTGACGTGCAGATAGTCCCTAATAACGTGGGGTTTTTTTTACGTGCAGATAGTCCCTGATAAGATGTTTTTTTTTTATGTGCAGATAGTCCCTGATAAGATGTTGTTTTTTGATGTGCAGATAGTCGCTGATAAGATGCTGTTTTTTGACATGCAGATAGTCACTGATAAGATGCTGTTTTTTGACATGCAGATAGTCACTGATAAGATGCTGTTTTTTGACATGCAGATAGTCCCTGATAAGATGGTCTTTTGTGACGTGCAGATAGTCCCTGATAAGATACTGTTTTTTGACATGCAGATAGTCCCTGATAAGATGCTGTTTTTTGACGTGCAGATAGTCCCTGATAAGATGCTGTTTTTGATGTGCAGATAGTCCCTGATAACATGTTGTTTTTGACGTGCAGATAGTCCCTGATAACATATTGTTTTTGATGTGCAGATAGTCCCTGATAACATGTTGTTTTTGACGTGCAGATAGTCCCTGATAACATGTTGTTTTTGACGTGCAGATAGTCCCTGATAACATGTTGGTTTTTGGTGCTACATCTAATATTTAAAAAGAAAGATGGACTGATTGGTGTGTACAGGCAGTTTTAGGACATTCATTGTTTGGAATAAAAGCAATTTGTATGATTATATGTGTTTGTCTGAAGGGGCCTTTTTTCATACTTCAATTCACTATGTCCTTCCTGATGGAACGTGATAGTCCTGAGGGAACGCCTTTTTTCATACTTCAATTCTGTATAGTCCTTCCTGCAGGGAACGTTCATACAATTGATAGTCCTTCCTGCAGGGAACGCCTTTTTTCATACTACAATTCACGATAGTCCTGCAGGGAACGCCTTTTTTCATACTTCAATTCACTATAGTCCTTCCTGCAGGGAACGCCTTTTTTCATACTTCAATTCACTATAGTCCTTCCTGCAGGGAACGCCTTTTTTCATACTTCAATTCACTATAGTCCTTCCTGAAGGGAACGCCTTTTTTCATACTTCAATTCACTATAGTCCTTCCTGCAGGGAACGCCTTTTTTCATACTTCAATTCACTATAGCCTTTTTCATACTTCAATTCCTTCCTGCAGGGAACGCCTTTTTTCATACTTCAATTCACGATAGTCCTTCCTGCAGGGAACGCCTTTTTTCATACTTCAATTCACTATAGTCCTTCCTGCAGGGAACGCCTTTTTTCATACTTCAATTCACGATAGTCCTTCCTGCAGGGAACGCCTTACTTGGAACGCCTTTTTTCATACTCATCAATTCACTATAGTCCTTCCTGCAGGGAACGCCTTTTTTCATACTTCAATTCACTATAGTCCTGCAGGGAACGCCTTTTTTCATACTTCAATTCACGATAGTCCTTAAGATGTTTTTTTTTGATTGCAGTCCCTGATAAGATGTTGTTTTTGATAGTGCAGAACGCCTTTTTTCATACTTCAATTCACGATAGTCCTTCCTGCAGGGAACGCCTTTTTTCATACTACAATTCACGATAGTCCTTCCTGCAGGGAACGCCTTTTTTCATACTGCAGAACGCCTTTTTTCACGTGCAGATAGTCCCTGATAAGATCCTTTTTGCTGCAGATAGATATTTTTTTTTGACGTGCAGATAGTCCCTGATAACTTCCTGCAGGGAACGCCTTTTTTCATACTTCAATTCACTATAGTCCTGCAGGGAACGCCTTTTTTCATACTTCAATTCACTATAGTCCTTCCTGCAGGGAACGCCTTTTTTCATACTACAATTCACGATAGTCCTTCCTGCAGGGAACGCCTTTTTTCATACTTCAATTCACGATAGTCCTTCCTGCAGGGAACGCCTTTTTTCATACTTCAATTCACTATAGTCCTGCAGGGAACGCCTTTTTTCATACTTCAATTCACTATAGTCCTGCAGGGAACGCCTTTTTTCATACTTCAATTCACTATAGTCCTGCAGGGAACGCCTTTTTTCATACTACAATTCACGATAGTCCTTCCTGCAGGGAACGCCTTTTTTCATACTACAATTCACTATAGTCCTTCCTGCAGGGAACGCCTTTTTTCATACTTCAATTCACGATAGTCCTTCCTGCAGGGAACGCCTTTTTTCATACTTCAATTCACTATAGTCCTACAGGGAACGCCTTTTTTCATACTTCAATTCACGATAGTCCTTCCTGCAGGGAACGCCTTTTTTCATACTTCAATTCACGATAGTCCTTCCTGCAGGGAACGCCTTTTTTCATACTACAATTCACGATAGTCCTTCCTGCAGGGAACGCCTTTTTTCATACTTCAATTCACTATAGTCCTGCAGGGAACGCCTTTTTTCATACTTCAATTCACTATAGTCCTTCCTGCAGGGAACGCCTTTTTTCATACTTCAATTCACTATAGTCCTGCAGGGAACGCCTTTTTTCATACTACAATTCAATTCACGCCTTTTTTCATATAGTCCTTCCTGCAGGGAACGCCTTTTTTCATTTTCACTATCATACTTCAATTCACGATAGTCCTTCCTGCAGGGAACGCCTTTTTTCATACACAATTCACGATAGTCCTTCCTGCAGGGAACGCCTTTTTTCATACTACAATTCACGATAGTCCTTCCTGCAGGGAACGCCTTTTTTCATACTACAATTCACGATAGTCCTTCCTGCAGGGAACGCCTTTTTTCATACTACAATTCACGATAGTCCTTCCTGCAGAGAACGCCTTTTTTCATACTACAATTCACGATAGTCCTTCCTGCAGTGAACGCCTTTTTTCATACTTCAATTCACTATAGTCCTGCAGGGAACGCCTTTTTTCATACTTCAATTCACTATAGTCCTGCAGGGAACGCCTTTTTTCATACTACAATTCACGATAGTCCTTCCTGCAGGGAACGCCTTTTTTCATACTACAATTCACTATAGTCCTTCCTGCAGGGAACGCCTTTTTTCATACTTCAATTCACGATAGTCCTTCCTGCAGGGAACGCCTTTTTTCATACTACAATTCACTATAGTCCTGCAGGGAACGCCTTTTTTCATACTACAATTCACTATAGTCCTTCCTGCAGGGAACGCCTTTTTTCATACTACAATTCACTATAGTCCTTCCTGCAGGGAACGCCTTTTTTCATACTTCAATTCACGATAGTCCTTCCTGCAGGGAACGCCTTTTTTCATACTTCAATTCACGATAGTCCTTCCTGCAGGGAACGCCTTTTTTCATACTTCAATTCACGATAGTCCTTCCTGCAGGGAACGCCTTTTTTCATACTACAATTCACGATAGTCCTTCCTGCAGGGAACGCCTTTTTTCATACTACAATTCACTATAGTCCTTCCTGCAGGGAACGCCTTTTTTCATACTACAATTCACGATAGTCCTTCCTGCAGAGAACGCCTTTTTTCATACTACAATTCACGATAGTCCTTCCTGCAGGGAACGCCTTTTTTCATACTACAATTCACTATAGTCCTTCCTGCAGGGAACGCCTTTTTTCATACTACAATTCACTATAGTCCTTCCTGCAGGGAACGCCTTTTTTCATACTTCAATTCACGATAGTCCTTCCTGCAGGGAACGCCTTTTTTCATACTACAATTCACGATAGTCCTTCCTGCAGGGAACGCCTTTTTTCATACTTCAATTCACTATAGTCCTTCCTGCAGGGAACGCCTTTTTTCATACTTCAATTCACGATAGTCCTTCCTGCAGGGAACGCCTTTTTTCATACTACAATTCACGATAGTCCTTCCTGCAGGGAACGCCTTTTTTCATACTACAATTCACGATAGTCCTTCCTGCAGAGAACGCCTTTTTTCATACTACAATTCACGATAGTCCTTCCTGCAGGGAACGCCTTTTTTCATACTACAATTCACTATAGTCCTTCCTGCAGGGAACGCCTTTTTTCATACTACAATTCACGATAGTCCTTCCTGCAGAGAACGCCTTTTTTCATACTACAATTCACTATAGTCCTTCCTGCAGGGAACGCCTTTTTTCATACTACAATTCACGATAGTCCTTCCTGCAGGGAACGCCTTTTTTCATACTTCAATTCACTATAGTCCTGCAGGGAACGCCTTTTTTCATACTACAATTCACGATAGTCCTTCCTGCAGGGAACGCCTTTTTTCATACTTCAATTCACTATAGTCCTGCAGGGAACGCCTTTTTTCATACTACAATTCACTATAGTCCTTCCTGCAGGGAACGCCTTTTTTCATACTACAATTCACTATAGTCCTGCAGGGAACGCCTTTTTTCATACTACAATTCACTATAGTCCTTCCTGCAGGGAACGCCTTTTTTCATACTTCAATTCACGATAGTCCTTCCTGCAGGGAACGCCTTTTTTCATACTACAATTCACTATAGTCCTTCCTGCAGAGAACGCCTTTTTTCATACTTCAATTCACTATAGTCCTTCCTGCAGGGAACGCCTTTTTTCATACTTCAATTCACTATAGTCCTTCCTGCAGGGAACGCCTTTTTTCATACTTCAAT
The DNA here is from genome assembly GCF_016097555.1 of Gigantopelta aegis. Lineage (NCBI taxonomy): Eukaryota > Metazoa > Mollusca > Gastropoda > Neomphalida > Peltospiridae > Gigantopelta > Gigantopelta aegis. Next base: position 120,570,784 of record NC_054702.1, read on the forward strand.
TCACTATAGTCCTGCAGGGAACGCCTTTTTTCATACTACAATTCACTATAGTCCTTCCTGCAGGGAACGCCTTTTTTCATACTTCAATTCACTATAGTCCTTCCTGCAGGGAACGCCTTTTTTCATACTTCAATTCACTATAGTCCTTCCTGAAGGGAACGCCTTTTTTCAGCTGTCAGTAGGCGTGATAAAGAACAAAAGTTAGTTTGTTTTGTCTAACGATAGCACTAAAGCACATTAATTTAGTAATCATCTGCTATTGGATGCCAAACATTTGGTAATTTTGATATATTGTCTTAGATAGGACACCCACTACATTTTTTCATTAGTTGCAAGGGATGTTTTGCTGTATGAACCATCCAACAGACAGGATAGCACATGCCACAGCCTTTGATATACCAGTCATGATGCACTGGGTGGAATGAGAAATAGCCCAATTGGCCTACCAATGGGCATCGATCCCAGACCGACCACGCATCAGGCGAGGGTTTTACCACTGAGCTACATCTCGTCCCCGATAAAGAAATAGGCATTACCGACACTTGTTGTGTTATTTATGTAAACTGGAGACCAGTCCTTTCACACAAAGTCTGCCAAACATATTTGATTCAATCATAAAGAACACAGAAATCGGCATTACCAACACTTGTTGTGTTATTTATGTAAACTGGCGACCAGTCCTTTCACAAAAAGTCTGCCAAACATATTTGATTCAATCATAAAGAACACGGAAATCGGCATTACCGACACTTGTTGTGTTATTTATGTAAACTGGAGACAAGTCCTTTCACACAAAGTCTGCCAAACATTTGATTCAATCATAAAGAACACGGAAATCGGCATTACCGACACTTGTTGTGTTATTTATGTAAACTGGAGACAAGTCCTTTCACACAAAGTCTGCCAAACATATTTGATTCAATCATAAAGAACACGGAAATCGGCATTACCGACACTTGTTGTGTTACTTATGTAAACTGGAGACCAGTCCTTTCACACAAAGTCTGCCAAAATTAACATATTTGTTTCAATCATAAAGAACACGGAAATCCGCATTACCGACACTTGTTGTGGGACGAACTGAACAGAAGGGTCAGGAAGCGTGTCAACTTCCAAAACAACATCACTCATGTGGATTGATGTGTATTGGATGACCACTGTGATCTTGAAGCGTTATTGACTGTGACCTAAATGTAATGCACATACACTAGCCATGAAAGAAACAAAATTATCTGTTTTTCTAATGTTGTTTTGTAATCTCAACCCAAATGAACAATTCATTGTAGACGTGTTTTATATTTCACATGATAAAGCAGTAACTTATCAGTCGTATCATGTAAATTTTATTTCTTTGACCTTCATAGATTTAAAGATACATACTGCACAAATATGTGTATTTTTCATTTGAAAAATCTGTGTGAAAAATTTTAAAAATTAAAAAAATGTAAATCTACAGTTTATTGCACTCTAACGGGTAGATTAACTTTTCAAGTTACACTGATTTTCGGGTTTTAGAAATAAAAAAAATTGCCTGAAACAGACCGGGGTCAACATTAGAAATCCCTGCTCCTCAGAAAGTAGGCATCTGATTAATTCAATATTTTGATACTTTTTGGTAGATGGGCAGTAGAAATTAAATCTCCATTTTCAAGATATTTTACTTTTCAGATTCACAGAAACTCATACAAACATAAATTATACATAATTCGCGATAAAGGCCAATACACATCTCTGTTCACACAGTTGTTTAATACATTCAATTCCCGCGAAATACCCAACTACCTGCCAAATTTCAGAACTTTTCTTACAAAATGACAGAACAGAGGTGACCAAAAAAAAAAAAAAAAATTATAATAATAATCCCAGCAAAAACAATAGGTTCTCAGCCAAAAAGGCTTGGGACCCTAATAATCATATTAATTATTAAAAAAACCAAAACTAACAAAACCATACAAGTATGTACAATATATACAAACATAAAAGATATTAAAATATAATTATGTAGAAGAGCTGTCATGTTTCTAAGAAGTGTTTGAAAATTTGTTCTTAAAAATATTTAAACTAGTACATTTTTAAACATCATTGGGTAAACTCTTCCAGATACTAATTCCAGAACATTGAAAGCTTTTCTTGTAGTGCTCTATTTTTGTTCGGGGAGCTAACATATTTCCATCATCAATGGGGCAAAGTTCATAAATTGATGATATTGCATTAATCAGGTCTTTGAGGTACTGAGGAGTAAGTCTGTTTAGTGATTTATATACAAGAATGGCTTTTTGATATTCAACTCTTCTGTTTATTTTTAGCCACTTTAATTCATGAAAAGTAAATCAGTTGGATCATCAGGTGATTTGTCCAAATTAAATAATATGTGGTGTTCTTTATTGTAATTTATTCATTCTTTCTAAGTCTAATTTAAAACAATTTCCCCACATAGTCAAGCAGTAATCGAATAATGGTTGAACATAAGCATTAAAATAAAGTATTCTAATATTTAGAGGAAGATACTTCTTTATTTTTACTAGCAGAGTTATTTTTGAAGTTAGTACTTTACACACCTTATCAACTTGTGTATCTCATTGAAGAAAACTGTCTATATATACACCAAAGAGCTTATGACTTGATACTTGCTCTATCTGTGTGTCACTAACACTTAATTTGATATCTTTTTGTTTTATATGTGATAATTTTTGGGCAGTAGTTATTAAAGTGCTTTTTGTTTTATTTTTATTCACAAATATATTGTTGTTGTTACTCCAAGCTTCAATGCTTTATATATGTTTATTTAATTTATCTCAAGGCTTCTAGATTATGGTAGCCCCACTTCCATGGCTAGTGATATCCAATGTTGGGCTAGTAAATAACTACTATTGCCATGCCTGACAGCTAGTGAAAAAAAAGTTGTTAAATGCAGCATTTAATTCTATTGTGTAAATATACTAAAACGCAAAAGAAACGCAGGTTCTCATTAAATTGGATATAAAATATTAAAAAAACAAAACGAAATGAAGATTTCAACATTTATTTTGGAGCTACACCAATTCGGCACACATTGGTGTTGGAAATTTTTGATTGAATTCCTTTTTGGCTATTGTTTCATGTCATAAAGTAGGGTGGGGGTCCATGTTAAAAATGTGAAAGAGACGACCTGTAGCATTGTCAAAGTCAGTATCGCGTGTGACCACCCTGGGCATTCAAACAGGCAGTGCAACGTCTCCTCATTGAGTTGACAAGCCGTTGAAAGAATGCCTGAGGGAGTGAGTTCCATTCATGGACCAATGCTGCCTCCAGCGCCTGCATATTCTGAGGTTGTCCGCGAGCCTGAAGGCGACGTCCGATTTCATCCCAGACGTGTTCGATAGGCGCCATGTCCGAGATAAGGCTGGCCACGGCAACGTTGGGATGTTGTGCTGAGCCAGCAACGCCTGTGTTGCCCTGGCAGTGTGCGGCCTGGCATTGTCTTGCTGCAGCAAGCGCACACGTGGGTGAGCGGCAAAGAAGGGAACGACGTGATTGTTGATGACGTCATTTTGGTACACGGCGGCATTAACGCGTTGTCTGAACACATGAAGTTGTGTTCTGTGGTTGAATGAGAACCCACCCCACACCATCACACTACCCCCGCCCCATCGGTCGGCCTGCAGAACGCAGCAGTCGGAGTAACGTTCATGTCAACGTCGCCATACTCGGATTCGGCCATCAGCGTTGGAAAGATTGTAACGGCTCTCATCAGTAAACAGAACTTGTTGCCACTGGCCACGTCGCCATCTTTGATGTTGTTGCGCCCACTGTTGACGTTGTTGGCGGTGCCGAGGGGTCAATATTGGTCCCACATAAGGACCGCGGTTACGGAGTCCTGCTGCCCTCAGACGGCGTCGGACTGTATCACTGGACCACGTGGACCACGCACCTGGTGAGCGGTGTTAGCTGCTGGCAGCATCCGATTCCTAAGGTGGGTCACCCGGATGTACCGGTCTAGGGCTGCGGTTGTCACCCTCGGGCGGCCGGTGCGTGGTCGATCATTCACAGATCCAGTGATTTGGTGACGTTGAAAAAGGCGTGCGATTGTCGAAACATGACATCCCAATTGTCTGGCTACAGCAGTACGGGTCTGTCCGGCTTGCAACATCCCGATGGCCATCCCTCGCTGGAGTTGCGTCAGTCGCGGCATTTTTAAAATGTGATTCTGTTGTCTGTCACTACTCAAATTGAATTTATGCGATTAAATCCAGGTGTGTAGGCTTTATAAGCATTTCAATGAGTGTGTTTGCACTGGATTCATGATACGGATGATCCAGCACGTGCAAACAACGTGTTTTGAGAATTCGTGACGTCACACTGGTAATGAAATTGACACGCAGGTGGGACTGCGGTGTGGGTGTGTGCCATGTCCTTTAACACAGTTGAGGTTCAATTCCACCAAAGATACTGCTTTACAAAGTGCAATTCTTTCGCATTTTCAGGACCTGCGTTTCTTTTGCGTTTTAGTATATGAATATCTTGTCCCACCTCCACCCCCATTCTTAGTGCTTTTAATCTCTATCTCCCTGTTTAGATGACATATCCAATTATGACTATTAGTAAAATTGTATTACGTAAAGAAGGGCTAGTCAATTTTTAATCTCTATCTCCCTGTTTAGATGACATATCCAATTATGACTATTAGTAAAATTGTATTACGTAAAGAAGGGCTAGTCAAGTTTTAACTGGCAAGTTAGTTTTTAAAATTACTGATCCCATGGCTAGTAATTTTTATAAAAATTCTAGAAGCCCTGTTTATCTTTTATAATGTTTATTGATGGGCTTGAAACGTATTGTTGTATCATCTGCAAACATGTCTACATGTGATTCAGTAGCAGCTAATGGAAGGTCATTTATGAATATAAGAAAGAGTAAGGGTCCAAGTACTGATCCCTGTGGTACACCTGCTCTAACATTTAAATAAGATGATTGAGTGTTCCCTATGTATACGTGCTTTTTCTGTTGTGGAGATAGGACTTTATTAACTTTATGGAACCTTCATCAACATTGTAGCATTTCAGTTTAGAAGCAAGAATTTTATGGTCGACCAAATCGAATGCTTTTTTTAAATCAAGAAAAATTACTCCTGTTAAATTTCCATTATTCATGTCTTTTAACCAAATGTCTGTGACTTTTGTAAGAGCTGACTGACATGAATGAGATCTTTGAAAACCAGATTGTTCATTGTGAATGAGGTCATCATTTAGGTATGAGAATATCAACTTTCCTATATGCCTTTCAAATACTTTTGATAATGTTGGTAAAACTGATATTGGTCTAAAATTGCTATGGTCATCTTTTGCACCATGTTTAAAAATAGCTGTTACTTGACCACATTTAGAAGGTTTGGTAAGAATTTGTTTTAATACTTATATTAATAATATGGGTTACTGACTGAGTAATAACATATGCAGTAAGCTTTTATAATTTGGGCTGCTTTTTCTACATTTAAGTTCAACAATGTTTTGAGAACCTCTGTGTCTGGAGGCACATCCGATAATTTTTTTATAAAGGTACTCATTTAGAATTTTAGGATTAAAAGTGTCAGCTAGCTCAATAAAATATTTGTGAAAAACGTTGACAATTTCTTTAGCAGATGTTGCTGTTTTGTTGTCATGTTTTATTTGATTTGGGGTGGTGAGGACTCTTTAGAATTTACCGGCCTCAGTGGTGTCGTGGTTAGGCCATCGGTCTACAGGCTGGTAGGTACTGGGTTCGGATCCCAGTCGAGGTATGGGATTTTTAATCCAGATACCGACTCCAAACCCTGAGTGAGTGCTCCGCAAGGCTCACTTGCACCGACCAGTGATCCATAACTGGTTCAACAAAAGCCATGGTTTGTGCTATCCTGCCTGTGGGAAGTGCAAATAAAAGATCCCTTGCTGCTAATCGGAAAGAGTAGCCCATGTAGTGGCGACAGCAGGTTTCCTCTCAAAATCTGTGTGGTCCTTAACCATATGTCTGACACCATATAACCATAAATAAAAATGTGTTGAGTGCATCGTTAAATAAAACATTTCTTTCTTTTTCTTTAGAATTTAAGTGTTTCCATACTTTACTAATTGTAGACTGGTTTTCATTTATAGCTCGCTTGTAGTATTTTTTCACCCTTGCAATGTAACTTTATTTCTCAAGTGTTTATATGAAGAGTTCATGCGCAACACGCGATATAGATAATTTCCAAATGTTTTGACTTAAAGCCCCCAGCGTAATCCGCACCATGTGGGCTAGCTGTAATGAAGCCATTTGCCGCACAACACGATATATACTAGTGTAAATCAGTTAGACAAAACCCGTTTTCTGTCAAAACACGACATACATTAATTCTGTTTTTATACAAAAATGTGATATATCCATGAAATCAAAATGGCAGTGCCCATATAACAGGCCTATATGTTCTATTTTATTCTGGAACACAAATTATTTTGATCTCCTTGAAATTGCTGAATTGAAGTTTTGTCTAACTAGAAACATTCTAAATTACTATTCACTGAATCTTTTTTACTATCTTCTCGCTTTATATATTTAGGTTTGACACGGCCTTGCAGAAAGACTCGTCTCTACCTGTTTTCTATGTAGACTAACAGTGTTCAGACATTCTTCCTTGTTAATTTAGATTTTTCCTTCTCCTAACACTGTTTAGGTAATATAATGTTAAGCATAATAATATATTCTTATTTTATTTTAATATCTACATGATTTGGCAATATTTTTGTTATGTCTGGTTTTGTAGAAACAACTGAAGATAGGGATATATCACGTTTTGAAACAAAATATATTAATTTATTACCCATATGGGCTCAAATATACGGGGTAATATTTTTTCGATCTCTGCACAGTGTGCAGATTGCTTCTACAGTCACTGATTGGCTGGCTTTAAAAAGACAAGATTTGATTGGCAATTACATACTGCCGGGACTACTTTTTGTTCATTCATGATTCCATTCATTGGTCAAACTACGAACTTCAAATATTTTTTTACGATACGAATATTTACGGAATTAAAAATCAAAATATATGTACAAATGTTTAAAAAAAAAAATATTTTATTATTTTGACTGGGTTTTTTTGGAACTATTCTTTGGTGGATACTGTTGGGTGTGCACCGGTAACGACGCATATGAATATATTGTTATGGCTGGTAGAGCTTGTTAGTTGTTACAGCAGCGAGAACGTAAATATAATTTTAAAATCGTTAAAGATTGACAATGGGTAATAAAGAGAATAACTAACTCACTACGAGGAATTACGGATTATCTGTCCCTCGTGAATTAATGCTGTAAAACCCTCGCCAGAGGCTCGGGTTTACAACATTAATTCACTCGGGACAGATAATCCGTAATTCCTCGTAGCTCGTTAGTTATTCTCTAAATAATTATATTTATCGGAAAATAAGTGTTAGATTTGTGAAAATTGGTTTACATGGTAGATGTATCCATACATGTTATAATATCATACTTTTGCATTTATGAATCAATTAATCAAAACAGAACCAAATTTTACTTTTTCTTAAGATGGAAAAAATGGATATATTACATTTTGCATCTAAACTCTTCATATCTTTCCAAATCCTTTTTTTGTCAGTTTTGTCACGTAAATGCCTAGCATTTATATATGTCAGCAGTTAGCAAACTAGGTTTTAACTGTTGTTTTACTTGTTTATTTTTCAGTGGTGCATGTAAATCCAGAACTTTATTAATATATAAAAAGATTATACCACATTTGAAGAGCAGAATAAGTTTGTTTCATTTTCGATATCATTAAATGGTTCTTTGGTTAGGTCTTTAAGAAAAACAAAATCATTTTCATTGAACTTTTTGTAATCTCTATATGTTATTACAGTAGATATGTTCAGAGCTCTGTTAAGCTAATTTTCTTCAGACATATGAGAAGGTTTCACTTAGAAAATGATATTTATGTCAATTTGTACATTTTACTGTCAGGAAAATACTGTTGATTCGTCCCAAGAGGGTTTTGTGTAATGACTGCAACTACCGTGAATCTCGGTGGTTTGTTACGTGGAAGAAAGAGAGACAGACAGAGGAATACTTCCTACCTCGAATTATCCAGGATATCACGGGACAGGTAGGGATATCATGGAACAGGTAGGACATATAGAGATGTCACAGGATATGGGACACTTATAGATATCATGGGTCATGTAGAGACATCATAGGAAAGAGATATATCACAGGTTACTTAGAGATAAAACATGTAGGGATGTCGCAGGAGATACATCAAGGGACAGGGAAATATCATGAGCATGTGGAAATGTCTCGGGACACACACATATAACCTCTATTAGAAATTTGCGAGAAAAAATAGGCAGAGTTATGTCCCCTAACCACTAACACATCCGGTGTGTTCTGGTTACAGTTAGAATAGCAGTTGACCACAGTTGTTTGTGAATTTTCAGCTGAGATTTATGCATGCCAGTCTCTAGCATCATAAATGTCCCCACCTATACTTTAAAAATAAAGAATGATACAGATAAAAATTAAGTTGATGAAATTGCGTTTTGTTATAACTGACCATGTGTTAAATATAGGAGATGAACATAGCAAGCTGTCACCCACCCTGATTGTTTTGGTCACTTGCTTGGAATTTTTTTTTTTTCCAAAGCTGCAATCTCGCCTCATATTAATTATCATAATTTCAGTTAAACATACAAACACACCTGCAGTTTTAATGAATTGTGTGCATGACAGTAACACAGTTATAATAGATAATAGAAACATATGTTTATAGTGCGTCCCACAGGGAATGCATTTTTTCATGCTATGGAATTTACTACAAATTATTTATTTCTGAGCCGCTTGTTTTCTAAATTACACACAGAAATAGTATATTTTTGTTATTTCCAAAACACTTTTATTTTTACGTCAAACCAAACTTACATTATTTACAAAAACAACAAAACATTTTTGTAGGATGGGACGAACTCAATGTAATATTCCGATCAGAACAGTCCCTTTCCTCACGTGCTATATTATGTTTTTTTATTTTTTTTTTTCAATGTATTTCCGGGGACGCATGACCCGACCCCTCCCCTAAAAACACCACAAGTCAGTCTAGACTTCCTCTACACAATTTCCTGCACACACGTCTGTTTGACTAAATATTTTGTTTATTGCAAGTCAATTAGGCCTATATACATTGCATTATAAAGTGTAAATTTTGCAGCTAAATATATAATTTAGCCTAAAAACTTCTACCAATAATAACAGTACTTGTTTTGTTTACATCAAAATATTTGTGTAAACATATTTGTTAGTCTTGCATGCCCATTATTTAAGGTAGGTAGATGCCCAACATGTTAAAATGAAGACATTATTGTATACATGATTATAAGCGTAAGTGGCAAACAAAACAAAAAATCTAATATTTTAAAAATAAAACCCCTTGAACAATTTTACCCCCCCCCCCCCCCCCGAAAACACCAGTAACAACAACAAATCTGCCCCCAAATAAACAATAACCTATAAAACAAGCCCACACACCAGTATGCATGCACAATCAAAAACATAACCCAGATGAACACGCACATTAAAAGAAAAGGTTTATCTATGTACATATACCAGTGGTGTAGGAAGGTGGCAAGGGGAGGGGCGCACACACACGCATATATATATATATATATATATATATATATATATATATATACAGTCTGGCTTTTGAAAATCAAAGGCGAGTGAAAAATCGCACGCCTTAAAACACTTAGGCGAGTGACAAATCGCACTCATCAAAATGCTAAGGCGACTGAAAACCAAGCATTATTAATTTATGAAGTAATTGGTACATGTAAATGCAGACATATATTGCAAAAATTTACCAATAAACCAATAATGTTTTCTTCTAATTTTATGTTGTTTGGTTCATTAGTGTAGTCTGACTTCTTATCACTTTCAGGAATGGAGTTATAGTTTATTAAAAAGTTTCAGGAGTAGTACTGTAGAAATATAATTATGACATATATATATATATATATATATATATATACACTGATGCAGACAATTTGATTTTTTAATTACAATATGTACTATTCAGATAATTTGATGCACACAATTATATACCTTTTCAGTGTTAGATGGTTTGATGAACGTGCAGCTAAACATATATAGGAAGCAACTTGTCTTGAATTTCATTATTATGTAAAACGAACATGATTAAGATAGTTGGGATGGGAAAAAACCCACTGGTTCCGAGGAGGTGGTTCATGAACTACGACCCAAGCATCTCAGGTGTGCACTACCGACTCATATTATTAAACATTGTTTTTGGTTTTTTTTTTTAAAAATAACTCGTGAAACGTAAGCATACAATTACTTCATTTGATAGTGTTGGTCGGGACTTTGACATTAGCGTGGCATTTTTAATTCAACAATTACGCAACCAGTCTCCCTCCCTCAACATTTTGTAACATGTCCGTTGACCTACCGCTAAAAGTTACCAACGGCTTTGACAGCGTTACGCCATTGATCTAGAATGGCCCCAATGTTGTTGATAAAAAAATATACAAACTCTGACAAAATCTGTCATTACAAAGGATTTTATTCCAAACGTGGGATGCCATAATAAAGATAATAATAATTAAAAAAACCAACATAATTTTAGACACCATCATCAATTCGTAATAAGTTGTCAAGTAGACCAGCGTGTGCGTGCAGAATTCCAAGAGTAAAAATAATCTGATTCCGATAGCTCTGATTGGTCAATATCCCACAGAGTACGGTGCATCAAATCATGTTCTAACAAACAAAACAAAAATTAAATAGTCGGCAGTAATCACTGATTACTGTTACTACATATATACATATATAAATAACATATGCACATTAACCTCTGGCTGAAATACAAATATTTAAATGAAGTTTTATTTGATTCTTTTTTTAAAGATAAAAAAGAAAAATAATAGACGTAAAAAAATACTTTAGCTTATTTCTACATACCTATTATCATTTCTTTTCCTTCTTTTTATTATTCCGTCTAAATTTCATTTCATGTTTTTTTAAAGAAAGTATAAAATTACACGATTGCCATTTTTGGGGCATCATGTAACAGTTATGAACTAATTGAGACAGTATTACCGACTTCGCTGATTTCCGTAACGAGTTTGTTTGTAGGCTACAGGAGCCACTATTTAATTCAATCCCTTTTCTCTTTTTGTCATAACTATATGAACAGTATACATGAGTTATCCTTATAAGACGTTGTGATCTATTACTTTACAAAAGTGGACTGTTTCTAATTAATAATAAATTAAATAGGCAAAGACGTTTTGATCGGATTGGTACGTCTTTTTCCGATTTGTATAGCAAAAATAAGTACCAGTCATATATTAAAATCTTGTATGGATGCTACCGTTCTAACTTTTTTTTTCTGGTATTATTAAACGGATCTTTCTATCAGCTACATAAGGTATATAGTGACAATCAATATACAAAATTATTTTACATGCGCTGTTTGTTAAGTGTAACGTGTGTTATTTTTCACACTCGCCGTATTTAAATTACATGCGCTGTACGAACGCGATCGCACCCACGCACCTTAAAAGGCAAGGTCTGTATATATATATATATGGTATATATATATATATATATGTGTGTGTTTATATATATATATACACTATGGAATGCTTAATGGTGCTTAATATTAATAATTGCAGGTAGATAGTCGATCGTAACTATTAAATTACATATGAAATTGTGTCCGTTACACCTTGTCTGACAATGACACTGGACTGGCTGTTCCAATTTGTTTGCGTATTTTCACCAATAACACATTTATTTGCATCATCAGTATTCAATTAAATTTAATATACGTCATGATGTATGATTTGTTACCTTTGTTTATTCCACTGAAAAATATGTGCATGTTTGCTCCCGAAACCGTCTTTATTACTGATTCAGACAGTAGAAACATTATTGTTAGGCGAGGAAGTGAATTTCTGTAACATTAGTTTCATTATTAACTAGCCTACTGCATAGGTCGTAGTTAATAATGCAGCTAGCGATACAGAAAATCGCAGCTGGTCATTTAGTCAAATTAATGTACATTTCCGTTCGTACAGTGATATATACACAAACATATGAATATTAATTGCAAATATCAAAACTTTATTAAAATGCCGTTTTAACGAGTCAGCCATTCTGTAAAAGAAGGAGATTGCACACAATCTGACAAACAATAATAGTAATATAAAACTTTATTAACGTCAAAAAATAAATGAACAAGTCGATGACTACTCCACAATTCAGTAGGAGCAAAGGACCTTTGTTGCAAGTGACTGGAGCATGAATGCACCGGAAATAAACAATTAGTGGCTAATTGGGGCTGCTTAGCGCTATGCAAATCAAGGGCAGATAAGTATGTTTCTAATAGAGGCTATATATAGCAGGTAGAAATACAGTCCAGGTAAAGACATCATGGGACAGGTGGAAATATGAGACAGGTAGAGACATCACAGGACAATTAGGAACATCACAGGGCAGATATGGACATCACAGGTAAGGTAGAGACATGAATCAAGTAGGCACATTTATCACAGACGGGTAGGGAAATTATGGGACAGGTATGGACATGGGTCAGGTAGGAACATAATGGTAATAAGAAGGGACAGATAGGGGCATCAGCAGACAATGAGATGTTTAGAGACATAGAACAGGGAAGGTCATCATGGGACAAGTAAACATACAGGACATTGTGATGGGGAGGAGACGACATGGAACAGGTAGATATCATGCGACAGGTAGACATCACAGGATAGTGTGATGGAGAGAAGCATTGGACAGGTAGACACATCATGGGAAGGTAGAAATCACAGGATAGTGTGATGGAGAGAAGCATTGGAGAGGTAGACACATCATGGGACAGGACGACATCACAGGATAGTGTGATGGAGAGAAGCATTGGACAGGTAGACACATCATGGGACAGGTAGACATCACAGGATAGTGTGATGGAGAGAAGCATTGGACAGGTAGACACATCATGGGACAGGTAGACATCACAGGATAGTGTGATGGAGAGAAGCATTGGACAGGTAGACACATCATGGGACAGGGAGACATCATGGAATAGGTAGACACATCATGGGACATGGAGACATCATGGAATAGGTAGACACATCATGGGACATGGAGACATCATGGAATAGGTAGACATCATGGGACATGGAGACATCATGGAATAGGTAGACACATCATGGGACAGGGAGACATCATGGAATAGTGTGATGGAGAGAAGCATTGGACAGGTAGACATATCATGGGACAGATAGACATCACAGGATAGTGTGATGGAGAGAAGCATAGGACAAGTAGACACAACATGGGACAGGGAGACATCATGGAATAGGTAGACACATCATGGGACATGGAGACATCATAGAATAGGTAGACACATCATGGGGCATGGAGACATCATGGAATAGGTAGACACATCATTGGACATGGAGTACATCATGGAATAGGTAGACACATCATGGGGCAGGGAGACATCATGGAATAGGTAGACACATCATGGGGCAGGGAGACATCATGGAATAGGTAGACACATCATGGGACATGTAGACATCATGGAATAGGTAGACACATCATTGGACATGGAGTACATCATGGAATAGGTAGACACATCATGGGGCAGGGAGACATGGAATAGGTAGACACATCATGGGGCAGGGAGACATGGAATAGGTAGACACATCATGGGGCAGGGAGACATCATGGAATAGGTAGACACATCATGGGGCAGGGAGACATGGAATAGGTAGACACATCATGGGGCAGGGAGACATGGAATAGGTAGACACATCATGGGGCAGGGAGTACATCATGGAATAGGTAGACACATCATGAGGCAGGGAGTACATCATGGAATAGGTAGACACATAATGGGACAGGGAGACATCATGGAATAGGTAGACACATCATGGGGCAGGGAGACATCATGAAATAGGTAGACACATCATGGGGCAGGGAGACATGAAATAGGTAGACACATCATGGGGCAGGGAGACATGGAATAGGTAGACACATTATGAGGCAGGGAGACATGGAATAGGTAGACACATCATGGGGCAGGGAGACATGGAATAGGTAGACACATCATGGGGCAGGGAGACATGGAATAGGTAGACACATCATGGGGCATGGAGTACATCATGGAATAGGTAGACACATCATGAGGCAGGGAGTACATCATGGAATAGGTAGACACATAATGGGACAGGGAGACATGGAATAGGTAGACACATCATGGGGCAGGGAGTACATCATGGAATAGGTAGACACATCATGGGGCAGGGAGTACATCATGGAATAGGTAGACACATCATGAGGCAGGGAGTACATCATGGAATAGGTAGATACATAATGGGACAGGGAGACATCATGGAATAGGTAGACACATCATGGGGCAGGGAGACATCATGAAATAGGTAGACACATCATGGGGCAGGGAGACATGGAATAGGTAGACACATCATGGGGCAGGGAGTACATCATGGAATAGGTAGACACATCATGGGGCAGGGAGTACATCATGAAATAGGTAGACACATCATGGGGCAGGGAGTACATCATGGAATAGGTAGACACATCATTGGACATGGAGTACATCATGGAATAGGTAGACACATCATGGGACAGGGAGTACATCATGGAATAGGTAGACACATCATGGGACATGGAGTACATCATGGAATAGGTAGACACATCATGGGACAGGGAGTACATCATGGAATAGGTAGACACATCATGGGGCAGGGAGTACATCATGGAATAGGTAGACACATCATTGGACATGGAGTACATCATGGAATAGGTAGACACATCATGGGACAGGAAGACATCATGGAATAGGTAGACACATCATGGGGCAGGGAGACATGAAATAGGTAGACACATCATGGGACATGGAGATATCTTGAGACAGGTAGACATCACAGGACATTGATGGGGAGAAGCATTGCACAGGGAGACATGGGATAGATACAGACATTGTGGGATATATACAGACATTGTGGAATAGATATAAGATAGATATGAACATCGTGGGATAGATATGAGATAGATATGAACATCATGAGATAGATACGGATATTGTGGGATAGATATGAACATTGTGGGATAGATACAGATATTGTTGGATCGATATGAACAATGTAGGATAGATATGAACATTGTAGGGATAGATATGAACATCATGGGATAGATATGGACATTGTGGTATAGATATGGACATCACGGGATAGATATGAACATGGTGGGATAGATACGGACACCGAGGGATAGATATGAATATGGTGGGATAGATATGAACATGGTGGGGATAGATATGAACATAGTGGGAATAGATACAGACATGGGATAAATAAGAACATCATGGGATAGATATGAACATTGTGGGATAGATATGAATTCATGGGATAGATACAGACATTGTGGGATAAATATGAACATCATGGGATAGATATGGACATCGTGGGATAGATATGAATATCGTGGGATAGATATGGACATCGTGGAATAGATACGGTCATTGTGGGATAGATATGAACATTGTGTGATAGATATGAACTTCATAGGATAGATAGACATTGCGGGATAAACATGAACATTGTGGGAAAGATACGGACATCGTGGGATAAATATGGTCATTGTGGGATAGATACGAACATCGTGGGATAGATATGAATATTGTGGGGATAGATATGAACATCGTGGGATAGATATGAACATCATGGGATAGATGTGAACATCTTGGGATAGATACTGACATCATGCATACTTGCCATCTATTACGATTTTGGCAGAATAATTATGATTTTGTTATTCCCATTCCATCCTATGAATTATAAAGATAGTATTCCGCTTTTTTAAAAACAAATTTTAAAAAATCGTTCAGTGCGTCCTTAAATCAGTCCTTTTAAGTGTGACCCGCTTGTAGTACGTGGGTATTACACCAGTCCCATTACATTACACTGGTCCTATTAGTGAATTACATGCATATTCATTGGTCCAATTGCACGTTATGTCACACATATAATAAATTCGACTAATCGTGGCTCATGTTTCATCGCGGGTTCAATCATCCAAGCCGGCCAAAAAATGGCTGATGAATCTGATTCTCCAAAACATCGCAAGAAGTACGCAAAAGCTGATCAGAAATTCAAATCGGAATATGCTAAAACTTATCTGAACCTAATATAGAAGTCGAAGTTGGGCGATTTGTGTGTGTTCTGTTGCCAGTCCGATGTCAGTGTAAGACACGGCGGTCTCCACGACATAAACAAATACATTGGATCGAAAAAACATGACACCACGCACACTCCTTGTTATGGCAAGTGTCATTCCCGTGAACTTCTACAGAAGTACAAGTCTGCAACTTATAATGCAGTGTGGCAGCAGTTGAGTGACTAAAATTTCTAGTTTAGCACTATATAGGTCTCCAAAATGGCCATTTGGCTACTATTTTGAAATTATTTAAAAACGTAGTATATTTTAGTTATTTTTTAAGAAGCAGTGTATTTTCACCTTTTGCACCTTAGCGCCAACCTGGAAATTTGTAGTTTGAAAAGACACTCAAGGAGTATGTGCACATTGTACATGTTTATCTACTTTGATGGTGTTACACACTCACTGTAAATATGTTTTATATAAAGTACTTATGATGAAAACTGGTACAAATCACTTCAAGAATGTACCTAAAATAAATGTCTCAGAAAATGTTCCAGAATGCACCATTTTTAATGTAGTTTTTCAATGTGGGGATAAATATGAACATCGTTGGATAGATATAGACATCGTGGGCTACATATGAAGATCATGGGATACACATGAACATTGTGGGGGATAGATATGAACATCGTGGGATAGATATGGACATTGTGGGATAGATATGGACATTGTGGTATAGATATGAACATCTTGGGATAGATATGGACATTGTGGGATAAATATGAACATCGTGGGATAGATACAGACATTGTGGGATAGAGTTGAACATTGTGGGATAGATATAAACATAGTGCTGTTGATATGGACATTGTGGGATAGATATGAACATAGTGGGATAGATATGAACATTGTGGGATAAATATGAACATCGTGGGATAGATACAGACATTGTGGGATAGAGTTGAACATTGTGGGATAGATATAAACATAGTGCTGTTGATATGGACATTGTGGGATAGATATGATCATCATGGGATAGATATGGATATTGTGGGATAGATATGATCATTGTGGGATGGATGTGGACATTGTGGGATAGATATGCACACTGTGGGACAGATGTGAACATCATGGGATAGATACGAACATCATGGGTACACAAATTGCAGGATTGTTAGGGACTAGGGTTGGTGTTGTTTAATAATCATAGAATATTTAGATAATGAGTATGTTGTGCCATAATGACTATGTTGTGCCATAATGACTATGTTGTGCCATTTTTACTGAAATCTGTGTCAGTTAGTGTTAGACATTCATGCATAGACTATACCAATAAGTATGACTGTTATGTCATTTTAATAGAAATCTGTGTCAGTTAGTGTTAGACATTCATGCATAGACTATACCAATAAGTATGACTGTTATGTCATTTTAATAGAAATCTGTGTCAGTTAGTGTTAGACATTCATGCATAGACTATACTAATAAGTATGACTGTTATGTCATTTTAATAGAAATCTGTGTCAGTTAGTGTTAGACATTCATGCATAGACTATACCAATAAGTATGACTGTTATGTCATTTTAATAGAAATCTGTGCCGATAGGGGATGCTGTTATTTCCACGATGGACACCTGTATTGGCTTTGAGATTTGTGAAGAGTTGTGGATGCCCAGAAGGTATGTAGGAATCTCTTGAAGACAGTATTTTCTGTATTAGATACATGATCTCGAGAGATATGTTTTCACTATGTAGCTTTATAGTCTACACTTGGAGCTTTAATAACATTTTGCTCCTACAATGAGCCTGTGGTAACGATCTGAACACTGCTAAGTCTTGAGATCATACTGTTATATACATGTGTGAACTCAGCACTCATAACGATCTGAACACTTCTAAGTCTTGAGATCATACTGTTATATACATGTGTGAACTCAGCACTCATAACGATCTGAACACTGCTAAGTCTTGAGATCATACTGTTATATACATGTGTGAACTCAGCACTCATAACGATCTGAACACTGCTAAGTCTTGAGATCATACTGTTATATACATGTGTGAACTCAGCACTCATAACGATCTGAACACTGCTAAGTCTTGAGATCATACTGTTATATACATGTTTGAACTCAGCACTCATAACGATCTGAACACTGCTAAGTCTTGAGATCATACTGTTATATACATGTTTGAACTCAGCACTCATAACGATCTGAACACTGCTAAGTCTTGAGATCATACTGTTATATACATGTTTGAACTCAGCACTCATAACGATCTAAACATTCTACATCTTGAGATCATACTGTTATATACATGTGTGAACTCAGCACTCATAACGATCTAAACATTCTACGTCTTGAGATCATACTGTTATATACATGTTTGAACTCAGCACTCATAACGATCTAAACATTCTAAGTCTTGAGATCATACTGTTATATACATGTGTGAACTCAGCACTCATAACGATCTAAACATTCTAAGTCTTGAGATCATACTGTTATATACATGTTTGAACTCGGCACTCATAACGATCTGAACATTCTACGTCTTGAGATCTTACTGTTATATACATGTTTGAACTCGGCACACATAACGATCTAAACATTCTACGTCTTGAGATCATACTGTTATATACATGTTTGAACTCAGCACTCATAACGATCTAAACATTCTAAGTCTTGAGATCTTACTGTTATATACATGTGTGAACTCAGCACTCATAATGATCTAAACATTCTAAGTCTTGAGATCTTACTGTTATATACATGTGTGAACTCAGCACACATAATGATCTAAACAATCTAAGTCTTGAGATCTTACTGTTATATACATGTTTGAACTCAGCACTCATAACGATCTAAACATTCAACGTCTTGAGATCATACTGTTATATACATGTTTGAACTCAGCACACATAACGATCTAAACATTCTACGTCTTGAGATCCACACATAACGATCTGAACACTGCTAAGTCTTGAGATCATACTGTTATATACATGTTTGAACTCAGCACACATAACGATTTGGGATACGGTGCCATTGTTCCACTAATGAGGCACCAAGTTCCTGCAAAGTCTGTGGAGGGTTCCTGAGAGTGCACAGCCATCTTCCCAGCACATCCCAGACGTGGTCGATGGGATTCAGGTCAGGTGACCGTGAAGGCCAATCCATGACATTGATGCCCGCGTTCCTCAGGTAATCCCTTGTCAAGATAGCCGTGTGGGGTCTGGCGTTCATGAAGGGCGCAAGGTCCTGGGCCAGCACCTGGTCACGGTATGCAGCAGCGTTGAGGTTGCCATGGATGACAAGAAGTCGAGAACGTCCATTTCCACAGAAAGCACCCCAAACCATTACACTTCCGCCTCCGAATCTGTCAACTTCACTGACACAACACTGAGCATGACTTTCACCACGTCGTCTCCAAACCCTCTGCCTGCCATCGGCAAATCGCTGTGTGAATCTTGATTCATCACTAAACACGACTCTATTCCATTCCCTCTGAGCCCATCGCAAGTGGTGTTGTGCCCACAGTTGACATTGACGTCGATGAAATTGGGTCAAAATGGGTCCAACATATGGGCTTCGTGCATGGACGTGAGCTGTTCACAGCCGATTTTGGATCATTTGCATGGACACCCGACATCTGAAAAGTTCATTACTGGTTGCTGTAGCTGTCATGAAATGGTTGTGGAGGTGACGTAACACAATATTGCAGTCATCTGCCTATGATGTCACACGTGGTCTACCCGGTCGGGGGCGATCAGCTGTGCTGCCCGTTTGTTGTACTCGTGTCCGCAGATCATAAATTGCTTGTCGCCTGCAACTCAACGCCCTTGCAACGTCAGCTACTCACGTTCCCGCGTGCAACATGCCGACGACACGTTTACGCTGCACATTTGTGAGGCATTGCATCGAAACAGGTCGTAACAAATATCGTTTTAATGTGTTTTTTTGTTGTGTCAGACTGCTGTGAGCAAGTAACGATGAAAACACGTGTGCTATTGTAGTCACGTGACCAGTGGCACATGCAAAACCATTTTTGCCGCAATGGTGCTGTGCACATGCTATGGATCGGTTCATGTGGGCTGTGATGGGCTTCAAATGGAGTGTAGACATTGCCATTACAATATTTATTCCTGAATAATACCTGCTTTCAACACTCATTGACTTTATTCAAATTTTAGATTGTGAAGTTTTTAATTTGACTCAGTATACATTGTATGGTCACTTTGCACTGCCTTGAACTTACGTAAAATCTCTCAATATGTGTGTAAAATGTTGTAATATTGTTTTTGTACTTAACTGTATTACAGTTGAAAATGGCATACATGTATCATATGTTTACAAAATTGGTCATACTGAGAAAATTATGTTAAAGTTGACATTTTGTAGGAATACTATTAACATTTTTAAAGCAATAGTTCGGCAAATTCAGTGTACTGTTTGTGTTATATTTGAGGATAAGTGTGTATCTGCTGTGTGTGATATGTGTGTCTTTGATGTGTTTGATATGTGTGCATCTGATGTGTATGTATTTGATCTGAGCGATACATGTGTGTATTTGATGTGTGTGATGTGTTTATTTAATGTGTGTGATATGTCTACATGATGTGTTACAGTTCTCATATCAACCTGTCTCAATAGAGTGAAGATGTGTGTATTTGATGTGATATGTGTGTATTTGATGTGTGTGATATGTGGTTTAAACAATATTTATTTCACAAAAGAAATGGATTGGCAAATAGGCCATTGGCCTATATTAATGCCTCTCCACACATACTTTGTTACATACAATTTATAATATACACATGTATCAATTGACATGTTCTTCAGAGAATTAAAAACAATTACATAATTTGCACTCAATCATAGAAACAAGTCTAAATGACCATTAAATTAATATACTTGTCCATGTGTACACATACCCACGTACATAAATATACCCGATTTCCTAAGATTAACTTACATCAGTGATTCTCATCCACAGTACAGCAGCCAAACTTGCAAGTGACAATGTGATGTAGGATAAATGGCTTTAAGAAATTAAAACGTGAAGCGTTTTGACAATTCGATTCGATTCGATTCTGCTATACGTAAATTAAGGTCCAGAGGGTAATCATTATTACCATATAGCACTGTATGGAGATCAAAACCGCCATTATAAAAATACATTGTTGTACGAATGTTATCATATAGAGGACAGACAAATAGGAAATGTAACGTATCTTCATATGGGTGTCCACAACTACAAATGGAATTATCATAAATATGTCTTGTTGAGGTCACTGCATTATAAACAAAGTCTACAATGAATTATTTGATTTAAGCGTGATCCGAATTCTAAAAATGTCTTATTTAACCCATTTATCTGCGGGGATATACAATTTTAAAATTCTCTAAGAGATTCTATTTGTCTTATATTTTCATCAATACTATTCCACTCACGAACTACTGAGGGTAAAAACAATTTTCTGTATAATTCTGTTCTAGCGTGAATATATTGCAATTGGTCAGCATTACGGAGTGAGTGATTTCCAGAAACTGTTTGGGGTACCAGCGATGATAAATACTTTAACCATTTTGTAACAGCGATGATAAATACTGTGGAGTTATGCCTTTAACCATTTTGTAACAGCGATGATAAATACTGTGGAGTTATGCCTTTAACCATTTTGTAACAGCGATGATAAATACTGTGGAGTTATGCCTTTAACCATTTTGTAACAGCGATGATAAATACTGTGGAGTGTGGAGTTATGCCTTTAACCATTTTGTAACAGGTACATATGAAATACACGACGTTGGTTTAAAGGACTGAATCCAGTTTTGCTATACATTTTCTCATGGCTTGTTCCCCATACAGCACCACACATTGTATGGAGGGTTGGTTTAAAGGACTGAATCCAGTTTTACTATACATTTTCTCATGGCTTGTTCCCCTAACAGCACCACACATTGTACGAAGGGTTGGTTTAAAGGACTGAATCCAGTTTTGCTATACATTTTCTCATGGCTTGTTCCCCATACAGCACCACACATTGTATCAAGGGTTGGTTTAAAGGACTGAATCCAGTTTTGCTATACATTTTCTCATGGCTTGTTCCCCATACAGCACCACACATTGTATCAAGGGTTGGTTTAAAGGACTGAATCCAGTTTTGCTATACATTTTCTCATGGCTTGTTCCCCATACAGCACCACACATTGTATCAAGGGTTGGTTTAAAGGACTGAATCCAGTTTTGCTATACATTTTCTCATGGCTTGTTCCCCATACATCACCACACATTGTATCAAGGGTTGGTTTAAAGGACTGAATCCAGTTTTGCTATACATTTTCTCATGGCTTGTTCCCCATACAGCACCACACATTGTACGAAGGGCATCCAACTGAAGTGTTTCTAATATATTTGCTTGGGCTTCTGTACAATTATCCCAAATATAATCACAATAGTCAAATACTGGCAAAATAAAAGATTTATATAATGTTTCTAGTGTTTTCCTTTTTAGACGATACTTTAAACTAGACAATTTATCATTGGGCTAACTTTATAAACAAGCTGTTGTGTGTGGCAATACCACTGGCCGTCCATTTGGAATGTAAGACCAAAATGTTTATGATTGTTTACATCAGTTATTTTTGAATCTCCAAAGAATATATCTGGTTGGATCTGCTTGTGGATCTTTCTAGAAAATGTGATTGATTCTGTTTTTTCTAGTGAAAATTTAACCTGCCACTTCTCTGCCCAGCTTGATAACAAACTAAGATCCGAATTTATTGTACGACACCCCACTTGATAATCATCTAACACTACATAGAGAGAAGTGTCGTCTGCAAATAATTCAATAGTACTCTCAATATTCTCCACTATATCATTTATATAAACTAGAAATAAAAGTGGCCCTAGCACTGATCCCTGAGGCACTCCTGCCAAAATAGGCTTATTATTAGATTTAAACCCATTGATCACAGTCTTCTGCATGCATTCGTTTTTCTAAGTAACTTTCAAACCACAGTAAAAGTCTTCCACTAATTCCCTTAGTCTGTAATTTATATAATAATCCTTTATACCACACACGATCGAAAGCCTTACTAATATCACAGAATAACCCTTTGACGTCTTTGCCCTCATCCATGTTTGTAAAATAAAATTATAAATATCGGTCAATTGATACAATGTACAATCACCAGACCTAAATCCAGATTGCAAATTAGATATTATACTGTTTTACAAGAAGAAATTGGATACATATTTTAAGACACACGTTTCAAATATTTTTGATACATAACTGGTGAGAGCCACTGGTCTGTAATTATTACACAGGTGAATGCTCCCTTTCGTATGGATTGGAATTATAAACGATTGTTTCCAAATATCAGGAAAAATGGAATACATTAAAGACATGTTAAACAATTTTGTAAGTGGTTTGATTAAATGTTTTCCGAAAATTTTCATAATTCTATTACCAGTCATATCTGGACTGTTAGCTTTTCTTACATCTAATGACTTCAATATATCGTTTAACTCTTCTTCTTTTATTGAGATATCACTCAATTTGTTAATGGCTTTATATTTATCTGGTACATCTTTATCCGGATTTTCAACTCTGGCTTGAGTAATAAAATAATCATTCAATATATTTACAATATCTTCCGCCTCTTCATAAACAATTCCACCACATTCGATTGATGGGATCGTATATTTGGAGTTATCCTTTTTATTTAAATATTGTTTAAGGACCTGCCACCAAACTTTACTTCCATGTTCATTATTTAGTACATTATCCAATTTTGTATTATAATCAGCTTTAGCTTTAGGAACATTTGCAATTACTTTATTTCACGCCTCCCTAAAGGACTCCCAATCCTTCAGTGTATTTCTATCTTTAGCCTTCTTGTGAAATTTATTTTGTTTTCTCATTAATTTTCTAGTATTTCCACTCATCCAAGGAGCATCATTACGCCTAATAGTAACAGTTTTGTGTGGAATAAATTCATTACAAAAATGTATTATAGTTTCAATCAATAAGTTTGCTATACTATTTACATCTTTACTAATAAATGTACTTTTCCAATCATAATTTTGTAAACTATTTTGTAAACCTTGGTTATTGGTATTTTTATAATCATAAATTACTCTTTGGTAACAATTTGCTTTTTTAGTTTTAAAATTGAGAAGAATGTACCTAGCACAGTGATCACTACAAAATGGAGGCAATACACCCTTTTCGAATACCAACTCAAGGGACGAGACAAAAATCAAATCAATAAGAGTTCTAGAAGTTGGTGTGATTCGTGTTGGCTCGGTAATAATCTGATACAATCCAAAGAACTGACAAAAGTGATCAATATGAGGATGGAATGGACGTAACAAATCTTCATTAAAATCACCCACGACAACCGTTTTCATCATCTTATCATTAGCAGATTGTAATGAATCCGAGATTAAATCCGAATATGCTTTACTATAATCAGATCGGTAAAAACAGCCAACAAGTACATTCTGATTCTTAAAGCAAATAGTAATCCACACTGCTTCAAGGCCGTCTCGTTCTATGTCTGGCATAGGCTTAAAATAAATATTTTCTTTGACATAAATAGCCACACCACCACCTCTAGTCAGCCGATCTTTACAGACAGGAGCATGGTATCCCGGAATAACTATTTCATTATTTGTAATATTTGGATTCAGCCATGATTCAGAAATACAAATTATGTCATAACTATTAAGTTCGGCATTAATTAAATCAAGTTTGTCTCTTAAACTACAAACATTCAAGTGAACAATATATGATTACCATCTGGCCCTGGATTAGGATGTACATCACCACAACATAGTAGAAATACTAAGGTCATACGAATACCGACTCGACCAAAACAATGGAACAAATAAATTAATACATAGGTACTTATAATCATCTCTAAGTTATCACCTGCATGTGAAGCTAAAGCTATATGTGTGTATTTGATGTGTGTGATGTGTCTACATGATGTGTTAAAGTTCTTATATCAACCTGTATCTCGATGGAGTGGAGATTGTGTTTATTTGATGTGTGTGATATGTGTATATTTGATATGTGTGATATGTGTACATAGTGTTTTACAGTTCTCATATTAACCTGTATCTTGATGGAGTGAACATATGTGTGTACTTGATGTATTTGATGTATGTGTATTTGATGTGTGTGATATGTCTACATGATGTATTACAGATCTCAATGGTACCGGCCTCGGTGGCATTGTGGTTAGGCCATCGGTCTACAGGCTGGTAGGTACTGGTTTTGGATCCCAGTCGAGACATGGGATTTTTAATACAGATACCGACTCCAAACCCTAAGTCCGCAAGGCTCAATGGGTAGGTGTAATCCACTTGCACCGACCAGTGATCCATAACTGGTTCAACAAAGGCCATGGTTTGTGCTATCCTGCCTGTGGGAAGCGCAAATAAAAGATCCCTTGCTGCCTGTTGTAAAAGAGTAGCCTATGTGGCAACAGTGGGTTTCCTCTAAAAAAACAATGTCAGAATGACCATATGTTTGACGTCCAATAGCCGATGATAAGATAAAAAATCAATGTGCTCTAGTGGCGTCGTTAAATAAAACAAACTTCTTTTTTTTGTATCTCAGTGGAAAGAAGATATGTGTGTATTTGATGTGTATAATATCTGTGATATGTGTACTTGGTGTGTTACAGTTCTCATATCGACCTGTATTATCGATGGAGTGGATATATGTGTGTATTTGGTGTTTGTGATATGTGTGTATTTAATGTGTGTGGTGTGTCTACATGATGTGTTACAGTTCTGATATCAGCGTATATCTCGATGGAGTGGAGATATGTGTGTATTTGATGTGTGTGATAAGTGTGTATTTGATGTGTGTGATATGTGTGTATTTGATGTGTGTGATGTGTCTGCATGATGTGTTAAAGTTCTTATATCAACCTGTATCTCGGTGGAGTGGAGATTGTGTGTATTTAATGTGTGTGATATGCCTGTATGATGTGTTACAGTTCTCATATCAACCTATCTCAATGGAGTGAGGATATGTGTGTGTGATATGTCTGCATGATGTGTTAAAGTTCTTATATCAACCTGTATCTCGATGGAGTGGAGATTGTGTGTATTTAATGTGAATGAATGAATGAATGAATAAATGTTTAACGACACCCCAGCACAAAAATACACTTCGGCTATTGGGTGTCACAAATGGTAAGTAATGTGTGTGATATGTCTACATGATGTGTTACAGTTCTCATAACAACCTGTCTCAATGGAGTGAAGATGTGTGTATTTGATGTGTATGGTATGTCTACATGATGCGTCACAGTTCTTATATCACCCTGTATCTTGATGGAGTGGAGATGTGTGTATTTGATGTGTGTGATATGTGTAATGTGTGTATTTGATGTGTGTTATGTGTATTTGTGTGTGACAGTTCTCATATCGACTTGTATCTCGATGGAGTGGAGATATGTGTGTATTTGATCTGTGAGATATGTGTGTTTGATGTGTGCAACATATGTGTATTTGATGTGTGTGATATGTCTACATGATGTGTTACAGTTCTCATATCGACCTGTATCTCGATGGGAGTGGAAATATCTTGGTATTTAATGCATGTGATATGTGTGTATTTGATGTGTGTGATATGTGTGTATTTGATGTGTGTAATATGTGTGTATTTGATGCATGTGATATGTCTACATGATGTGTTATAGTTTTGATATCGACCTGTATCTCGATGGAGTGGGGATATGTGTGTATTTGATCAGTGAGATATGTGTGTGTTTGATGTGTGTGACATATGTGTATTTGATGTATGTGATATGTCTACATGTGTTACATTTCTCATATTGACCTGCATCTCGATGGGAGTGGAAATATGTTGGTATTTAATATGTGTGATATGTGTATATTTGATGTGTGTATTTGATGCATGTGTATTTGATGTGTGTGATATGTGTGTATTTGATGCATGTGATATGTCTACATGATGTGTTACAGTTTTGATATTGACCTTATCTCAATGGAGTGAGGATATGTGTGTATTTGATGTGTGATATGTGTGTATTTGATATGTATGATATGTGTACATGATGTGTTAGTTTTGATATCGACCTGTATCTTGATGGAGTGGGGATATGTGTGTATTTGATGTGTGAGATATGTGTGTATTTGATGTGTGAGATATGTGTGTATTTGATGTGTGAGATATGTGTGTATTTGATATGTATGATATGTGTACATGATGTGTTAGTTTTGATATCGACCTGTATCTTGATGGAGTGGGGATATGTGTGTATTTGATGTGTGAGATATGTGTGTATTTGATATGTATGATATGTGTACATGATGTGTTACAGTTCTCACATTGACCTGTACCTCGATGGAGTGGAGATTGTGGTCAACAGCAGTGGAAGCCACCATGAGCTGAGGAAAGCGGGAATCCGAGCAGATCTCGTGAAAAATGCTACATCCAAGGTTTGTTGTTACACATAGTGAATGACTCTCGGTTTAATGATACTGGTGACTTGTCATTCCGTATGCAGCATTCAAAATAAGCACTTGTCTGTCTGTCCAAACCAGTGAAAATTTCTCGGTCAAGCATAATGTACCTCAGTTGTTATCTGGTGGACAAGTAAATTTATTTTTTTACAAAACACTATCATTTGAGCAATTGTTGTACTTAAGAAAGAAAAAAAAAACCCAGCGGTGTCGCGTCGCAAAATGTTAAATACAAATATTGTGGTTTAAGAATTAAAAAAACATGGTCTTGATAACACAATAGTCTTTGCTCTTGAATATTCAGAATACCTTGGAGTTGCGATCGAGTTCTGAACTCCCCACTCAGAACGTCTCGGCTGACATGAATAATTTATTTGATTGACATTTTATATTTGATACCATTCATATTTAAAAAAGAAAAGAAAAGTTTGTTTTGTTGTTTAAGTTTAAAACAAAATAGTTGCCTGTTTACCACAAATGTGAAAATCAGTTTTCCTTTGATTTTTGTGAATTACTAATTACATCATCGGTAATTTGATAAAATGAAAACCTGTTAAATTGGGTAATCTAAGACATAACAAATATATTGAGTAACATTTATTATTTTATTATTTAGATTTCTTACACACCTGTTGGTGAGAACACCAAGCGTTATTTTTGGTTACATATGGTTGTTAACACATGTACAATTTCAAGACATATGACTGGCTGCTCCAATGCCATACAACCAATGAAAAACGACATGATCGAAATTGATTAGACTGACGTATAGTTAACCTGACATTCATTGCAAGTCGGCTACAAGTGCAATGGCTGTAAATAACTTTTAGTCGAAAAAGATGTTAAAATTTGCTTAAAACCTGGTTTTTGTGGATATGTAAGAAATAGAATAATACATTCGTGTCCATTAGATACCATTTATCTCACAACTTGTTTAAAAATATATCAAACTCGCTTTCGCTCATTAGATACATTTTAAAACAACTTGTGAGATAAATGGTATCTAATGGCCACTCATGTAGTATTCTCTATATAAACAACTCATTGTGAGATAAATGGTATCTAATGGCCACTCATGTAGTATTCTCTATATAAACAACTCATTGTGAGATAAATGGTATCTAACGGCCATTCCTATATTATTCTCTATGTAAGTTATATTTACATATGTCTCTGCAGTGAATTTTATGAAATATGTTACTTAAAAATAATTTTGTATGACAAAACAAAATTATGGTCGATCAACAGACCTGTGATAAAAACAGGATAAGCTTGATCACGTGGTTTCTTGTTGATTTGTTATCAGAACAAATCTGGAAATAACAGACCTGTGAAAAGACAGGATAAGCTTGATACGTGGTTTCTTGTTGATTTGTTATCAGAACAAATCTGGAAATAACAGACCTGTGAAAAGACAGGATAAGCTTCATCACGTGGTTTCTTGTTGATTTGTTATCAGAACAAATCTGGAAATAACAGACCTGTGAAAAGACAGGATAAGCTTCATCACGTGGTTTCTTGTTGATTTGTTATCAGAACAAATCTGGAAATAACAGGCCCGTTCTATATAAATAAACATTAAAATATGGCTTGTCTCCCCACCATAGAGGTTGTTAATTTTTAATGTGTATTTAACCAAATAAATTCTTCGGCTTGGATTCGTGGAAATATGTCGACTATTTAATTTTCAGATGAAATTACAAAATGTGATAGTCTGACAAAACATCAACTTGTTTGGTGATCAAAACGTACCCCACCTCCCAAGTCAAGTACTTATAGCTTGCATCATTATATCCATATTTGATTGTAGTTGTTATTTGACAGTTTGATTACTTTTTCCATATTTCTTAGTGAATAGAATACAACAAAGACTTTTACTTCAGTCTAAACCCCTGCAAACTGGATACCTATCGAAAACAGACTTTACTTTAGGACCAATTTGGCAAATGGGGTTAGGCTACTGTTTAGAGGAGAATCACTGCATCATGTAAACTTGTACGTACTAGTATATGTAACAGTACATGTACATGATTAATAAAGGACAGCAGTAACATTATTTTAACATTTGGTGACAGGCACATTTTCATTTATGACAGGTCATTTCGACAAGCACCGCCAAAAAATTATTACCAGGCCTTCAGCTGAGAGTGAAAGTTGAAAACCAGTGGCTTGGTCTGAAGGGAATATTCTCGAGAACAATTTAACTGGCTTTCATTGAATCCTAAACAAAAACACTAAAAAACAATTATGACTTTTTTTTTGGCATTCTGCAACTATCTCGACTGTATGACATTCTGCAATTTGTTGCAGTCACCTGAGTCACAAATTATTTGAAGAGAAGAGTAATAAGTGAATTGGTTTAAAAAGAAAAGCCCATGGCTTTAACTTTTCCTTTTACATTCACCTCATAGGTGGACAAGTCAAAATATTGGCAGACAAGTAGATTTTGTGGTATACTTGTCTGGTGGACAAGTGAAAAAAACAAAATCTTATTTCTATCACTGATGACACTGGTGAGTTGTCATTCAGTATGTACGACTCGAGGTTTAATGATACTGGTGAGTTGTCATTCAGTATGTATGACTCGAGGTTTAATGATACTGGTGAGTTGTCATTCAGTATGTATGACTCGAGGTTTAATGATACTGGTGAGTTGTCATTCAGTATGTACGACTCCAGGTTTAATGATACTGGTGAGTTGACATTCAATATGTATGACTCAAGGTTTAATGATACTGGTGATTCAGTATGTACAACTCCAGGTTTAATGATATTGGTGAGTTGTCATTCAGTATGTACGACTCGAGGTTTAATGATACTGGTGAGTTGTCATTCAGTATGTACGACTCGAGGTTTAATGATACTGGTGAGTTGTCATTCAGTATGTATGACTCGAGGTTTAATGATACTGGTGAGTTGTCATTCAGTATGTACGACTCGAGGTTTAATGATACTGGTGATTCAGTATGTACGACTCAAGGTTTAATGATACTGGTGAGTTGTCGTTCAGTATGTATGACTCCAGGTTTAATGATACTGGTGAGTTGACATTCAATATGTATGACTCCAGGTTTAATGATACTGGTGAGTTGACATTCAATATGTATGACTCAAGGTTTAATGATACTGGTGATTCAGTATGTACAACTCCAGGTTTAATGATATTGGTGAGTTGTCATTCAGTATGTACGACTTGAGGTTTAATGATACTGGTGAGTTGTCATTCAGTATGTACGACTCTAGGTTTAATGATACTGATGAGTTGTCATTCACTATGTACGACACAAGGTTTAATGATACTGGTGATTCAGTATGCACGACTCTAGGTTTAATGATACTGGTGAGTTGTCATTCAGTACGTACGACTCGAGGTTTAATGATACTGGTGAGTTGTCATTCAGTATGTACGACTCGAGGTTTAATGATACTGGTAATTCAGTATGTATGACTCAAGGTTTAATGATACTGGTGATTCAGTATGTATGACTCGAGATTTAATGATACTGGTGATTCAGTATGTATGACTCGAGGTTTAATGATACTGGTGATTCTGTATGTATGACTCGAGGTTTAATGATACTGGTGATTCAGTATGTACGACTCGAGGTTTAATGATACTGGTGATTCAGTATGTACGACTCGAGATTTAATGATACTGGTGAGTTGTCATTCAGTATGTACGACTCGAGGTTTAATGATACTGGTGATTCAGTATGTACGACTCGAGGTTTAATGATACTGATGATTCAGTATGTACGACTCGAGGTTTAATGATACTGGTGATTCAATACGTACGACTCGAGGTTTAATGATACTGATGATTCAGTACGTATGACTCGAGGTTTAATGATACTGGTGATTCAGTATGTACGACTCGAGGTTTAATGATACTGGTGATTCAGTATGTGCGACTCAAGGTTTAATGATACTGGTGATTCAGTATGTATGACTCAAGGATTAATGATACTGGTGATTCAGTATGTACAACTCTAGGTTTAATGATACTGGTGATTCAGGATGTACGACTCAAGGCTTAATGTACTGGTGATACAGTATGTATGACTCGAAGTTTAATGATACTGGAGATTCAGTATGTACGACTCAAGGTTTAATGATACTGGTGAGTTGTCATTCAGTATGTACGACTCAAGGTTTAATGATAATGGTGAGTTGTCATTCAGTATGTACGACTCGAGGTTTAATGATACTGGTGATTCAGTATGTACGACTCTAGGTTTAATGATACTGGTGAGTTGTCATTCAATATGTGCGACTCTAGGTTTAATGATACTGTTGATTCAGTATGTACAACTCGATGTTTAATGATACTGGTGATTCAGTATGTACGACTCTAGGTTTAATGATACTGGTGAGTTGTCATTCAATATGTGCGACTCTAGGTTTAATGATACTGTTGATTCAGTATATACAACTCGATGTTTAATGATACTGGTGATTCAGTATATACGACTTGAGGTTTAATAATACTGGTGAGTTGTCATTCAGTATGTGCCACTCTAGGTTTAATGATACTGGTGATTCAGTATGTACGACTCGATATTTAATGATACTGGTGATTCAGTATGTACGAGTCTATGTTTAATGATACTGGTGATTTAGTATATACGACTCGGAGGTTTAATGATACTGGTGATACATTATGTACGACTCGAGGTTTAATGATACTGGTGATTCAGTATGTACATCTCGAGGTTTAACGATACTGGTGATTCAGTATGTACGACTCGAGGTTTAATGATACTGGTGATTCAGTACGTACGACTCGAGGTTTAATGATACTGGTGAGTTGTCATTCAGTATGTGCGACTCGAAGTTTAATGATAATGGTGAGTTGTCATTCAGTATGTACGACTCGAGGTTTAATTATACTGGTGATTCAGTATGTACGACTCAAGGTTTAATGATACTGGTGATTCAGTATATACGACTCAAGGTTTAATGATACTGCTGAGTTTTCATTCAGTATGTACGACTCGAGGTTTAATGATACTGGTGAGTTGTCATTCAGTATGTATGACTCGATGTTTAATGATACTGGTGAGTTGTCATTCAGTATGTATGACTCAAGGTTTAATGATACGGGTGATACAGTATGTACGACTCGAGGTTTAATGATACTGGTGAGCTATCATTCATTATGTAACCCAGTAGGTTTTTAACTTTACTCTGTGTTTGAGAAATTTTCTACAAACAAAACTACGGCCAATTCCTGACCATATATCCCAAGGAGAAAAAAATGCTTAAAATTACCTTTATAAAAGATGACTTATTTCTATTTTATTTTATTATTTATCTAATTTTTATTATTTATTTATTTCATTATATTATTTGCAAACTAATATATTTTTAAATGAAACAAAATAAGGATTTACACATCATTAGTACATCCCTAATATACTGGTAACTATTGAGTTAATTTAATTACTATCAACATATACACCATGAATATAATTACTATCAACATACATACACCATGGATATAATTAGTATCAACATATATACACCATGGATATAATTACTATCAACATATACACCATGGATATAATTACTATCAACATACATACACCATGGATATAATTACTATCAACATATACACCATGGATATAATTGCTATCAACATATACACCATGTATATAATTACTGTCAACATATATACACCATGGATATAATTACTATCAACATATATACACCATGGATATAATTACTATTGACATATATACCATGAATATAATTACTATCAACATACATACACCATGGCTATAAGTACTATCAACATATTCACCATGGATATAATTACTATCAACATATATACCATGAATATAATTACTATCAACATACATACACCATGGATATAATTACTATGAACATACATACACTATGGATATAATTACTATGAACATACATACACTATGGATGTAATTACTATCAACATATATACACCATGGATATAATTACTATCAACATGGATATGATGACTATCAACATACATACACTGGATATAATTACTATCAACATGCATACACTATGGATATAATTACTATCAACATACATACACTATGGATATAATTACTATCAACATATATACACCGTGGATATAATTACTATCAACATACATACACTATGGATATATACACCATGGATATAATTACTATCAACATATATACACCGTGGATGTAATTACTATCAACATATATATACCGTGGATATAATTACTATCAACATATACACCATGGATATAATTACTATCAACATACATACACCATGGATATAATTACTATCGACATACATACACTATGGATATAATTACTATCAACATACATACATCATGGATATAATTACTATCAACATATACACCATGGATATAATTACTATCAACATATATACACCATGGATATAGTTACTATCAACATATATACACTGGATATAATTACTATCAACGTATATATAACGGTACTCTGAATGACGACAAATGAGTCACAGGAAGGGTTCACAGTTTATTCATACAAGGGAAACAAAACAAAACGACCCTGTAAAGACAATAAACAATAATAAATATCACAGGCTTAAATAGTTAAAATACACACATAAAACTCAATCAACATTCAATCATATACATAATTCATAATTCAAAGATGATTGAATTATATCAAGGCATATAAATAACATATATAGCATGATCTGCCTTTATTCAACACCTGGGTAATTATACCAACTTAACTTCCCTTAATGTACTCGCTACCAAAATAAAATACTAAATGAATAAATGTAAATAAAATGCGTAACGCTTAATTGGAAAGGGCATCTGTTATATATTTATATTAAGTAATTAACCCATCTATCATATATGGAAATACGCATCTACTACACAAGTATATTAATACTTATTAATATAATCCACTATATAAATCTCCAGTGATGGAATACACCACAAACAATCCAATAATCTTTTATACTATACACATACGATTCAGTTGCACTGGCCAGGTGCTCATGAAACGTACGTGCGGCATACAAAGCATGTGCGTTATATGACAAATACTACACACAATACAAATACATTACATTACACCACACACCTTTGCTATGGGAAAAATGGTCAGTAACTGAAGAGTTCTTGTTACATAATTCCAGCCTAGAAACAAATAAAATGGCATAAGTTATCATGTAAATATCATTATTCCAATATGGCTGCCATGAATAACTTTAAACGTTAACTATACACTTTTATACACAATTAACTAAGAAAATAACTCATTCATATATATTACTTTAAAATATGAGTTATTATATATAGTAACATTATATAACTTTAGTTGGTTTTATATTTATTACTAAGCTTACTATTAAACAACTTTACCATTCTTTTATTATAACATGTTTACTAGCTTTCAATCAAAACTCTTTTAATGTATATAAAAGTACGTACTGGTTATAAATACTGTGTTATATTATAATTATATTATAACAT
Source organism: Gigantopelta aegis (assembly GCF_016097555.1). Taxonomy (NCBI): domain Eukaryota; kingdom Metazoa; phylum Mollusca; class Gastropoda; order Neomphalida; family Peltospiridae; genus Gigantopelta; species Gigantopelta aegis. Next base: position 120,605,989 of record NC_054702.1, read on the forward strand.
GCTTGTTAGTCTTACCTTATGTGCACGTGGTACAGAAATGGAAAGAAATTAAACAGAGCGGAGCAGTGAAAAGAACGTCTTTACCAAAATAATTATTACAGTAGTGTCTGTCACGTGATCATTAAAACGGTGACCACTACACAATAAACTATAGCGATTGGTCTAAATACCCGCACGGACAATTCGCCCTAATCGTTGGCGGGAAACATCACTTGGACGTTGCCCGTATAGTATATTCTATACGGGAAAACCTAATAAACGAATAAAACATTAATTAAAGGTAAAATAAACAATTATGTACAGAATAAAACACATTAGTGAAAGGTGTACGTTATAGTATTTACATGGACCTCACACATTTCACTCGCTTACATATATACACCATGGATATAATTACTATCAACATATATACACCATGGATATAACTACTTATTATGCTGTGCCCCCATTTATGTTTTGCTTCCCCATTTCACATTCTGCCACCCTCCCTCAATATATTTCTGCACCTCTCTTTTTTTTTTTGCAATCTACTGTATTTTACTGCACCCAGATCTGTTATTACACTGAACAAAAATAATGAATGCACGTTCCACATCAAAGATTTCAGCCAAACTTGGTACAAACTATAATCTCATTGCTCTTACAAATGTTGTTATTTTTTGCAATGATACAAAATCTAATATGGCTGACCTAGCCTCTGATCGGCTGAGAGATTTTTGACTTGGTATCAAATTCCACGATGTAGATTTCAACCAAAGCTGGTGCAAATGATATAGTTATTTGTGAAATTGATATACTTGAAATTTTAATATACTTGTGACAGTTAAACTTTGCACAGCTCTTTACACTTATATATTAGTGTTGATATCAATTCATGCCACAGTTTGACTCAACAGCTGGGGTGTCCTTCATGTGCGTGAGTGTCGTTCAAAATTCATTAATTCCTTCTGACCATGGCCAGTTTACATCTTCATTTATTCCCTAATTATATCACAGGTGTACTAAAAGAAGTGGATTGAACATGTAAAACTGAAAAAAAAATTATATCTACCTTTCTAATTACCTTTTTTCAACATGGTGATATTTAATTGTTTAATTACCTGTATTTCAGTGTGATGATATTTACCTGTATTTCAGTGTGATGTTATTTACCCGTTTCATTACCTGTATTTCAGTGTGATGATATTTACCTGTTTCATTACCTCTATTTCAGTGTGATGATATTTACCTGTTTCATTACCTCTATTTCAGTGTGATGATATTTACCTGTTTCATTACCTCTATTTCAGTGTGATGATATTTACCTGTTTCATTACCTGTATTTCAGTGTGATGATATTTACCTGTTTCATGACCTGTATTTCATTGTGATGATATTTACGGTTTAATTTTCAGTGTGGTGGTGTGTACCTGTTTTCCAACCTGGTTGGCTGTGATGGAGAGAGGGTTTACTATGATGGAGGATCAATGGTTGCAGTTAATGGCCAGCTAGTTGCTCAGGGCCCACAGTTTTCACTTGGTGAAGTTGTAAGTTGTCTGCAGTAGTAAACACTCAAGTTGTCTGCAATAGTAAACACTCGCTCGGTGAAGTTGTAAGTTGTCTGCAGTAGTAAACACTCGCTCGGTGAAGTTGTAAGTTGTCTGGAATAGTAAACGCTCGCTCCGTGAAGTTGTAAGTTGTCTGCAGTAGTAAACACTCGCTCGGTGAAGTTGTAAGTTGTCTGCAGTAGTAAACACTCGCTCGGTGAAGTTGTAAGTTGTCTGCAGTAGTAAACACTCGCTCGGTGAAGTTGTAAATTGTCTGCAGTAGTAAACACTCGGTGAAGTTGTAAGTTGTATGCAGTAGTAAACACTCACTCGGTGAAGTTGTAAGTTGTCTGCAGTAGTAAACACTCACTCGAAGTTGTAAGTTGTCTGCAGTAGTAAACACTCACTCGGTGAAGTTGTAAGTTGTCTGCAGTAGTAAACGCTCGGTGAAGTTGTAAATTGTCTGCAGTAGTAAACACTCGCTCGGTGAAGTTGTAAGTTGTCTGCAGTAGTAAATGCTTGGTGAAGTTGTAAGTTGTCTGCAGTAGTAAACACTCGCTCGGTGAAGTTGTAAGTTGTCTGCAGTAGTAAACACTCGCTCGGTGAAGTTGTAAGTTGTCTGCAGTAGTAAACACTCGCTCGGTGAAGTTGTAAGTTGTCTGCAGTAGTAAACACTCGCTCGGTGAAGTTGTAAGTTGTCTGCAGTAGTAAACACTCGCTCGGTGAAGTTGTAAGTTGTCTGGAATAGTAAACACTCGCTCGGTGAAGTTGTAAGTTGTCTGCAGTAGTAAACACTCGCTCGGTGAAGTTGTAAGTTGTCTGTAGTAGTAAACACTCGCTCGGTGAAGTTGTAATAGTAAACACTCACTCGATGAAGTTGTAAGTTGTCTGCAGTAGTAAACACTCACTCGGTGAAGTTGTAAGTTGTCTGCAGTAGTAAACACTCACTCGATGAAGTTGTAAGTTGTCTGCAGTAGTAAACACTCACTCGGTGAAGTTGTAAGTTGTCTGCAGTAGTAAACACTCACTCGGTGAAGTTGTAAGTTGTCTGCAGTAGTAAACACTCACTCGGTGAAGTTGTAAGTTGTCTGCAGTAGTAAACACTCACTCGGTGAAGTTGTAAGTTGTCTGCAGTAGTAAACACTCACTCGGTGAAGTTGTAAGTTGTCTGCAGTAGTAAACACTCACTCGGTGAAGTTGTAAGTTGTCTGCAGTAGTAAACACTCACTCGGTGAAGTTGTAAGTTGTCTGCAATAGTAAACACTCACTCGATGAAGTTGTAAGTTGTCTGCAGTAGTAAACACTCGCTCAGTGAAGTTGTAAGTTGTCTGCAGTAGTAAACACTCACTCGGTGAAGTTGTAATAGTAAACACTCACTCGATGAAGTTGTAAGTTGTCTGTAATAGTAAACACTCACTCGGTGAAGTTGTAAGTTGTCTGCAGTAGTAAACACTCACTCGGTGAAGTTGTAATAGTAAACACTCACTCGATGAAGTTGTAAGTTGTCTGTAATAGTAAACACTCGCTCGATGAAGTTGTAAGTTGTCTGCAGTAGTAAACACTCACTCGGTGAAGTTGTAATAGTAAACACTCACTCGATGAAGTTGTAAGTTGTCTGTAGTAGTAAACACTCGCTCGATGAAGTTGTAAGTTGTCTGTAATAGTAAACACTCACTCGGTGAAGTTGTAAGTTGTCTGCAGTAGTAAACACTCACTCGGTGAAGTTGTAATAGTAAACACTCACTCGATGAAGTTGTAAGTTGTCTGCAGTAGTAAACACTCACTCGGTGAAGTTGTAAGTTGTCTGCAGTAGTAAACACTCACTCGGTGAAGTTGTAAGTTGTCTGCAGTAGTAAACACTCACTCGATGAAGTTGTAAGTTGTCTGCAGTAGTAAACACTCACTCGGTGAAGTTGTAAGTTGTCTGCAGTAGTAAACACTCACTCGGTGAAGTTGTAAGTTGTCTGCAGTAGTAAACACTCACTCGGTGAAGTTGTAAGTTGTCTGCAGTAGTAAACACTCACTCGATGAAGTTGTAAGTTGTCTGCAGTAGTAAACACTCGCTCGGTGAAGTTGTAATAGTAAACACTCACTCGATGAAGTTGTAAGTTGTCTGTAATAGTAAACACTCGCTCGATGAAGTTGTAAGTTGTCTGCAGTAGTAAACACTCACTTGATGAAGTTGTAAGTTGTCTGCAGTAGTAAACACTCACTCGGTGAAGTTGTAAGTTGTCTGCAGTAGTAAACACTCACTCGGTGAAGTTGTAAGTTGTCTGCAGTAGTAAACACTCGCTCGGTGAAGTTGTAATAGTAAACACTCACTCGATGAAGTTGTAAGTTGTCTGTAATAGTAAACACTCACTCGATGAAGTTGTAAGTTGTCTGCAGTAGTAAACACTCACTCGATGAAGTTGTAAGTTGTCTGCAGTAGTAAACACTCACTCGGTGAAGTTGTAAGTTGTCTGCAGTAGTAAACACTCACTCGGTGAAGTTGTAAGTTGTCTGCAGTAGGAAACACTCGCTCGGTGAAGTTGTAATAGTAAACACTCACTCGATGAAGTTGTAAGTTGTCTGTAATAGTAAACACTCGCTCGGTGAAGTTGTAAGTTGTCTGCAGTAGTAAACACTCGCTCGGTGAAGTTGTAAGTTGTCTGCAGTAGTAAACACTCGCTCGGTGAAGTTGTAAGTTGTCTGCAGTAGTAAACACTCGCTCGGTGAAGTTGTAAGTTGTCTGCAGTAGTAAACACTCGCTCGGTGAAGTTGTAAGTTGTCTGCAGTAGTAAACACTCACTCGGTGAAGTTGTAAGTTGTCTGCAGTAGTAAACACTCACTCGTTGAAGTTGTAAGTTGTCTGCAGTAGTAAACACTCACTCGGTGAAGTTGTAAGTTGTCTGCAGTAGTAAACACTCACTCGGTGAAGTTGTAAGTTGTCTGCAGTAGTAAACACTCACTTGGTGAAGTTGTAAGTTGTCTGCAGTAGTAAACACTCACTCGGTGAAGTTGTAAGTTGTCTGCAGTAGTAAACACTCACTCGATGAAGTTGTAAGTTGTCTGCAGTAGTAAACACTCGCTCGGTGAAGTTGTAAGTTGTCTGCAGTAGTAAACACTCGCTCGGTGAAGTTGTAAGTTGTCTGCAGTAGTAAACACTCGCTCGGTGAAGTTGTAAGTTGTCTGCAGTAGTAAACACTCACTCGGTGAAGTTGTAAGTTGTCTGCAGTAGTAAACACTCACTCGGTGAAGTTGTGTAGGAAGTAATGTTATAGCTGCAGTGTCTGGAATATTTTTATTATTTAAGCATTTAGAATAGATGATCCAGTTCTGTTTGGTACATAAAAGTACCACCACATCGCTATAGTTTCGCAATGCTCGCTTATCTACATTATCTAGGTCAACTGCAAACCCAATGGCCAGGTTGTTTTTCTTCAATTAGTGGGACGCCAGTAGAACTGGGAATTTGCACATACCTCCAAAATATATTTATATCCATAGAGGTATGGTACAATACCTTTCCAGGGGTCGGTGGAGGATTTGCCTTGAAATTTTGACAGTGACCAGCGGTAAGGGGGTGATAATAATTACGTAACACTCTAGGAGTGGAGGAAGAGGGCGGTATGTTCAATATACATAACATTTATGAAGACTATATGTTATGTGGTGTGTTTTTTTAAATGCGCGGTTGGTCTAGGATCGATCCCCATTGGCGGGATTGTTCCAGCCAGTGCGCCATGACTGGTATATAAAAGGCCATGGTATGTGATATTCTGTCTGTGGGATGGTACATATAAATGATCCCTTCCTAAAAAAAAAAAAATAATAAAAAAATATTTTTAAAATGTAGCGGGTTTCCAAGGCGCGTGTGCAGGGATTTCAGTGGGGTTGGGGGTTATAGACTGCATTGAGTGAAGTTTATATGGGGCCATGTTCCCCCAGAAAATATATTTCAATTTGTTTTTATCTTGGTCAGGGAAGGGTTTCGACCCCCAATACCCTTCCCCCTGCACATGCGCCCGTTTCCTCTCTTAGATTATATGTCAAAATTAGCAAACGTTTGATATCCAAAAGCAGATGATTATTAAATCAATATGCTCTAACACTGACGTCGTTAAACAAAACAAACTAACTTTACCCTTTCCAAACGAAATAATATTTATTTGAATTTGTCGATTTTACCAAACGTAAAATAAAAAGTGAAAACGGTAATTTTCTGCTTTAGTATATTTTATTAAAAATATATACATGATCAATGTGTTATACAAACCAAACTTTGAAAGTTCTACTAACACTTTATAAAATATTAATTCTTATATAGGAAGGTACGATTGTTGATAGTACATTGTCAAGATCAAAACTGGGTTTAACGAAAGAATAGTATGTATCCTCAATCGAACGTTCTTTGTACAGCGCAAGAATTCTCATTTCATTTTTTTAGACAAACCCTACAATTTCAAATCCGCAAACGCACCTGTTAACTTAAATTGACAACAGGCTGTTGTTTGTGGTTTGCCGAGCTATGGCCGCACAGGCAACAAATCGAGCGTGTAGTTTTGACATTCTCCGTTCATAGTGAACACACACAAATTTTTTAAAAGTGCAGTTGAACTTGTATTTCATATTTGTGCATGTTATTATTATATGGTAACCAGACACTGTAACTTTAAAGACATATTTAGTGTTCCGTCTTAATATTGCAGTGTGTATTAATCTGAACAAATATATAAAATATATTAATCTTTACATTTTTCAGCATGTCACCACAACAACTGTTGTATATATTGAAAGTAATCTTGATATTTTTCAGCATGTCACCACAACAACTGTTGTATATATTGAAAGTAATCTTGATATTTTTCAGCATGTCACCACGGCAACTGTTGACCTTGAAGATGTGAGAATGTACAAGAATTCAATGCGGAGTCGGACTGATGCAGTAAGACATCTTATCATCTGTTTGTTTGATGTTGATTTTAGAAAAAATCGCATTAACATTCGGTAGGCCTATCTGTTTTTGTCTTCGGGCGATGTTTGGGATTTTGTTATGTACAGCCCGAACATGAAAAATAAGGTTTTTTTCTAAAAAATATTTGTCCTACATTTCTTTTTTTAACACGCATAAATGCATCGTGCTGAGGTGTATCTTTGTGCCATATATGAACAATGTACACCTCGGCATTAACATTCGGGCTTTGTTTTTGTCTCCGGGCTGCAAATAGGCTGAACTGGGGGGACAGGCTTGGAACAGACAAGTTCATTAATAAAAGTTTTGGTGCCATTCCCATCGACCATCTTAGATAATTGTCGTAATCCCCAGGTGTGAAGTGGTCACTGCAAATCATATCCCATCTTGATGGTCCTTTCCAATACACACATGTTCGGTTTAAGAACTGCTTCCATGCAAACAATGTTGGTTTGTTTTTCAGAAAAATATGCGAACTTATTTTGCCTTTAACTGCAGCTTTTGTACATCCATACACTGAACAATGGTTCACCATGTTTCACATTTTAAAGATATCTTCAAAATAATATTCCACAAATACAATTCAATTCAATAGAATAACATTTTCGCGTTTTAAAAATACACGTGTTCCACTTCCATCTAAAATGTCTGAAAGGCTGCGAAGCAATGGGAAAAGCACGACCATTTATTGCGAAATAATTAAAAACGGGTAAATTTTAAAATTTTAATTTTATTGATACTTCCTCAGGGGTGCACAAATGTGAAATTGTGATAGTTGCCCGGTGGACAACCAGTAGCTGAAGTTTGGTTGCCCAACATCATCTCTTGATTGCCCACATAGAGTATTATGAATATAATTTTGAACTGTCTTTAAAATGAAACTGAAATTTAAAATGTTTTTATTATTATCATTACTTATCAGTTTAGTTTTATTTCTTTTTTAACATTATTTATCAACAGCTCATCTTCGCTTAGGCTGAAAAAAAGTTTGTTTTGTTTAACGACACCACTGGAGCACATTGATTAATTAATCATCGGCTATTGGATGTCAAACATTTGGTAATTCTGACTCGTAGTCATCATAGGAAACCCGCTACATTTTTCTTAATGCAGCAAGGGATCTTTTATATGCACTTTCCCACAGACAGGAAGGCACATACCACAGCCTTTGTCCGGTTGTTGTGCACTGGTTGGAACGAGAAAAAACCCAATCAGCTGAATGTATCCACAGAGGCGGATCGATCTCGCTTGGGCTGTCACAGTCATAATACTTTGATGAACTCAGGGCTCATCCAGGATTAAAAATACTTGTAGCCAAAAAAATTGCCAAATGGGATTTTTATTTGCCATAATGAAAATGTTTTAATCAAAATTGTTTTGTGTAGTACTGTATAGAGTATTTATATATGAATATGAAAATGCATCTTTTTCAGCTAATTATGTACAAACTGGAATACATCTGAATAACAAAATTACCCCCTGATCAAAATCAAAGACAACAATGGGGGTAGGGGCAGTTAATATATTAGCCTACTTTGATTTTTCAGTGGGTGAGGGGAGATATGCAGTGTTGGAAGCCAATGCCCTCTGCAAACACACCCAAAATTGTAAGGCCTATGGCATTAATAAAACTCTGAGAGCCAATACTCTTCTTTTTTTAAACAGTGCTCATTATTTCTGTAAAATAGCAATCTTTATTTTGGTTTGAACTGCTTTTAATTGTATTTTAAAGTAACCCATCTATTCCACACCCCAACAATTTCGTAATTTCTGCCATTTTTTTGATTTCCGCGTCGTGTTACATGCTTGTTGTTGATTTCAGCTTGTAAAATACGTAACCTAAGAATGCTGACTTCACGTTATGACTACAATCCCTTTACGTCAAAAGGTTTTGATTAAAAAGATAATGAATTCAAATTTTACGGTCTTTTTAAAATCTAGCTAACTTTTGAGATGTCACCTCACAGTCAACAAATTTATATAATATTTTATCTAACAAATATCATGATTATTTTTAACTAATTGTATAAATACTGCATGTTCCTTTCCCGCGATCGCGAAATGCATGAGTGCGAAATTAACAAGGACAACGGAAATAAACAAATGAAACAACAATTAAGTATTCATTGATGCGAACAACTATTTGGTGTTGAGGTTTTTTCTCACAAATTTACTTGCGTGTAATCGTATTGTTTAATGTCTGCAACAGTCTCGGCTGACTGTCATGCGTGACCTATATGCACACTGAGAACAGCCAACGAATGTTTTCCAAACGTTCGCGAACTATGTGATTGGTTCCCGACGTGGACATTGGGTTTAACGTGAAGCGCATAAACCAGTTTAGTGGATGTTTTTGTTTTGCTCGGTTTAGCTGAACTCGGTTCTAGCCTACTCGTCTTTGGCCCTGAACTAGCATGTGTATTGAAACTGACACGCAATTTCGGTCCGTTTTTATTACTTTGGCTCAAAGACTTTACAGAGTTAAAATAACACGCTACAGATTTTTCAGACTTTTCTTGCATACATGTTACCGTTAAAATTAATAACTGTGATTATTAAAATAAGCAAACACTGTTATGCTGAATTCTTGATGATCGGAAGATAGAAAATGGCTTAGCCAAATTTTTTGCTCAGAACTGGATGCTTGTTGGTGTAGTCTGTGGCCTTTCATATGTCTTGTGCCCTTTGCTAATAACCACCATTCTGAAACGTATTTGTCTGCATTGAACTCGTCAAAATCATGCACGGTGGACGCGGAGTGGATGGCAGCGTTAGGGTGGATATTTATATCGCCTGTCAGTCAAGTTATCAGTTTCGATACTTTTGAATTGCCCGTGACTGTCCCAGTGTCGTGAAGTTTTGTTTTTCATTTTACTTGTTTTATGATTTTCTTGGTTGCCCATCCGGGCAACTGTTTGACAAAGAATGGTTGCTCGCAACATATTTTGATTGTCCCGGGCGCACGGACAACCGATTTGTGCACCCCTCTTCCTATATACTCTGTCAGAAAAGAAACGCATAGGCGAAATATTCATGGAATGATCTCTTTAATACAAAGTGGCATAATTTTGTTATTTATGATTGTATCACAATCAAATTTGACATGAGTATGTGACAATGTTCTTGCTATGGACTGACGGCAGTGGAGGCGTTTTCTTCACCAAACAGCATCGCACGAGGGCGCTGAAATCAGTACCTTGTGTGGCCACCAGCAGCAGCCATTACTGCGTGACATCTCCTTAGCATAGACTGAATGAGTCTCTGAATCCTAGCCCATTCTTCCTGCAGTTCATGTGACAGTTGCGAAAGTGTCTGAGGCTCCGGGTCACGCTGGCGTACCCGTCTGTCCAGTTCGTCCCATAGATGTTCAGTGGGGTTGAGATCTGGCGATCTTGATGACTATGGCAGCACATTAATGTTCTCATTCTGTAGGAAATCCATTATTACACGTACCGTATGCGGCCTGGCATTGTCCTGCTGAAAGAGTTCTCTCTGTCGATCCAAAATGGGAAGCATGTGATGGCGAAGAATTTCATCCCGGTAGCGTACAGCTGTCGGGTTTCCTTGTACAAACACAAGTTCATTTCCGCCGGTGTATGAGATGACTCCCCACATCATGACATTCCCTCCACTGAATCTGTCAACTTTGGCGACGCAGTTGTTGGCAAAACGTTCATTGTGACATCTGTAAACACGTTGTTCATCACGTCGCTGTAGAAGGAAACGTGACTCGCCGCCAGTTTCCCAAATTCCACCCCTGTACATTTGTGCACCAACGAACACGTAAATGTCGATGTTGACATTGCAGGACGGGGCCAACATACAGTCTCCTAGCCCGTAAACCAGCTTCTCGAAGTCTGTTCCGAATGGTTTGTGCAGACACCCTTCTCAAACCAGGTATGCGTCCAGCAGTGTTCGTTGTTGTGGCAGTTTGGTGACGCAAGTGCAGAACCCAGATGTAGTGATCTTGTGCTGCAGTTGTTATTCGAGGTCTTCCACTTCTGGGACGGTCTTCAGCTGATTGAAACTGTTGGTACCTGTCCCAGAGACGTGAAATTGTGCTCTGATGGACGTTCATGTGGCGTGCGACTGCTGACTGCGATTCACCTAACATGAGGCAGCCTATTTGAATGTTTCAATTCGGCAGGCTTAATCTTGACATCTTGTAACTCGTCTACGTCGAAATGGAAATGAGGCATCATTGCGAGCATTGCAGCTTTAAATACCCATCACTACCCCAAAGTTTTCCCCAAGTTTCACGTGCATTCGCCAGAATCTGACCATTTCATGCCGGTTTTCTGCAATTGTCGCACATCGTGCCACAGTGTGCATTAAATTTGTTTTAGGGTGCATTTGGGCATGCTGTCCCATTCCAGGAACATTAACAAACATGGTCATTCAGCAACATTGTACAAAAAACCGATACCCCAATATTTTTCCCCGAGTCGATGTCGATTATTTTGTTTGTTTCATGGTTTTTTTTATTTTTTTATTTTAACCATTTTTGTTTACATAACCATACATACAATAACAGCAATATGGAAAAGAAAAAAAAAGAAAAAAAAGAAAAAAGTAAAAAAAAAGGCTACACTTTTTATAATATTATAATATAGATATAATTTCTTTTTTAATCCATTCCATATTTGGAATACATGTATAACTTTTCAAGTGACTCTTAAATATAATCTGCTTAGTTAATAATATATATAAATTAATTGGATCATTGTTACTTGTTCTAAAACCCAAAATTACATTTTCTTTTGTAAAATTTATTGATATACCTGTATTTTCAAGGATCCATTCTGTCAACCCTTTCCAAATGGGATTAATTTTACTACAGTCAAAAAATAAATGAATTAATGTTGATATTTCATCTTTACAAAAAGAACAAAGTGGAGACTCGATATGTCCTATGGTATGTAAAAAACGGTTATCTGTTAATATTTTGTGGATAATTTTGTATTGAAACCATCTTAATTCTGTGTTGTCCATGCAACAAAACGGCATTGCATTTATAAGTTTCCAATTGTATTCTTGATAATGACAGTTTAGCTCAATTTCCCATTTTAAATTGTATGGGTTTTTTTGAAATTTTTATCCAAGCAATATATTATAATCATTTTTACTGTCTTTGCAGTTTATGTTGAGTTTAGAATTATTGTAAGGAAGAATGGGTTTTTTAAGTTATATTTTGAATTGATTTATTTTATGTATCTTGCAATACCGCTTGACTGCACTTAAAATACTATAGTAATGTATAAAATTAATTTTAACATTATATATTGTAATAAATTGTTCATATGTATAAAATTTACCATTGTCATCTATTAAGTCATTTATATACCTAACCCCTGCTTCATACCAGTCTTTATAAAATACTGCTTTATTATTTATTTTAATGTCATCATTATACCAGATAAATTGAGATTGTATGTCATAGTCACTACTGAGTTTGTTCTTACATATTTTGAAGTATGCACACCAAGCCAATAAAGTGTCTTTCCAGAAGTTATTTTTTACTGTTGGCACAATATTTTTTTCAATATAATCTGGATCAAATTCCATTATATGGTCAAACTTATCAATCACGTTTAGTGTTAACAATTTCCATTTCAAATTAGAACTTGTACATAATTTTTTGATCCAAGTAATCTTTTGTGCCATAATAAACATTTGAACATTTGGAACTTTAATACCTCCATCTCTAATATTGTAATTCATTTGTACACGTTTGACCTTATCTGGTTTTCCTTTCCATATAAATTTAAAAAGTTTCTTTTGAAATTCTAGTATTAAATTAGTAGTCTGATTTGGAATGGCCGAAAATAAATGATTTAGTTTTGCCATAAATAAGAATTTTACAACAGTGTTTCTTCCTAATGGTGTTAAAGTTCTACTTGATCAAATATTCATTAAAGACTCAATAGCTTTCACTTTATCAGTATAATTAATTTTAACTATATTTTCTAAATCAACATCAAACTTAATTCCCAATAAATTAAACTGGTCTGTCCAATCAAGTTTCCATTCTTTACATAATTTATAACGACTGCGTTTTTTTTATCCTGTCCAAATCAATTTAGTTTTCTCCACATTCACTTTAAGACCTGAAAATGTAGAATAAAATGTTAAAGTATTGAGAGTACCATATAGGCTTTTCTCCGTTCCATCTAATATTACTGTTGTATCATCTGCAAATTGAATAAATAAATATTCAATGTTACCAAGTTTTATTCCTTTTATATTATTATTGTTTTTTAATAGTCTGGCTAATATTTCTGCACAGAGAAGGAAAATATATGGAGACACTGGATCGCCCTGCCTACACCCTCTTCCTAGGTTAAAAAAAGATGAAGCAAATCCATTTACAAGGACACTAGATTGGCTATCTCTCTGAAATAAGTAAACCCATTTCTGAATCGATCTTCCAAAACCAAAAAACTTTAGTACTTTGTGAATAAAATCCCAGTCTACCGAGTCAAAGGCTTTTTCGAAATCAATCAATAATAATAAGCCTGGGATATTATGTTCTTCAGTGTAATTCATAATATCATATACCAATCTTGTCACTTCACCGATGAATCTACCTGATAGAAATCCCTTTTGTTCTTCAGTGTAATTCATAATATCATATACCAACCGTGTCACTTCACCAATGAATCTACCTGATAGAAATCCCTTTTGTTCTTCAGTATAAATCATAATATCATATACCAACCGTGTCACTTCACCAATGAATCTACCTGATAGAAATCCCTTTTGTTCTTCAGTATAAATCATAATATCATATACCAACCGTGTCACTTCACCAATGAATCTACCTGATAGAAATCCCTTTTGTTCTTCAGTATAATTCATAATATCATATACCAACCGTGTCACTTCACCGATGAATCTACCTGATAGAAATCCCTTTTGTTCTTCAGTGTAATTCATAATATCATATACCAACCGTGTCACTTCACCGATGAATCTACCTGATAGAAATCCCTTTTGTTCTTCAGTATAATTCATAATATCATATACCAACCGTGTCACTTCACCAATGAATCTACCTGATAGAAATCCCTTTTGTTCTTCAGTATAATTCATAATATCATATACCAATCGTGTTACTTCACCGATGAATCTACCTGATAGAAATCCGTTTTGTTCTTCAGTATAATTCATAATATCATATACCAATCGTGTCACTTCACCGATGAATATACCTGCTAAAAATCCCTTTTGTTCTTCAGTATAAATCATAATATCATATACCAATCGTGTCACTTCACCGATGAATCTACCTGCTAAAAATCCCTTTTGTTCTTCACTTATAATAATTGGAAGGACCGACTTTATTCTTCGGGCTATAGCAGCTGATACTAATTTATAAGACACATTAAGTAAAGAGATAGGTCTCCAATTTTTTTAAAGTTTCTTGTTTTTATTTGCTTTTGGAATACAGGTTATTAAACCTTGTTTTGGGGTAACTGAGAGCATTCCATAATTTAAAGTATTTATTAGATATTTCTTTAGATCTCTCCAAAAAAAGTAAAAAAATTCTACTGTAAATCCATCAGGGCCAGGACTTTTTTAATTTTTCATAATTGTAAGAGCTTGTAGGATTTCATCATAACATAGTATACCTTCCAGACGTTCAGAAGTATCTGGGTCTAATTTTGTAAACTCACTCGAGTCATTGTGTGAAAAGAGTACTTCTAAGTTTACTTCACTTACTGGGTTTTTTAAATAAAGTTCCTCTATTATATTCACCGTGTCTTTGATTGTTTGACCATCATTTGTCTCTATTTGTACAAAAGATTTATTTAGAAAATTTCTAGATTCTAAATTTAAAAAATATTTTGTGGGTTTTTCACCTTTCTCAACCCATCTTGCTTTTGATCTAACAAAATTCCCTTTAGCTCTTATGCAACAAATTTTTTCAATTTCAACATTAATTAATTTAACATTTTGGATCAGTTTGTTTTTAACATTAATATCTTCTGTATCATATATTTTTTGTGTTAGTCTATCAAGTTCAATTACTAACTCTTTTTGTCTATTTATTGTAAAAAAGATTTTCATCAATGAATACCATATTGTCTTCCCCCGAATCATAAGTAGTAAGGTCTCCCATAAAAGCTGATCATTGACTGTGAATTGGTTTATAGTCTCGTCATTAGTTTTATTGTTGTATTGTCATGTCATGTCATGTCATAGGGTTTTACGTGCACATTCAGAACAAGCTGTTGTAGCGCACGCCTGTCATGGGCACAAGAGCCGGCCTTGGCCGGCTCCTCCGTCCACGACAGGAAAGGTGGGGGGAGGGGAGAGGAGGGACCGTCCTGCACTGGCAGGTGCAAGGGAGCACCAGCAGCCCGATCAAATCGGTAGCAGGCGGGTGGGGGTGGGGGTGGTGGTGGTGCTATGGAATTTGAATGGAGCAGTTAAATGCCAAAGAGAAAAGGGTGCGCAATTTTGATCGAGGGAATTTGGCGCAATTTTGAACGGTCGGTCGAAAGGTAAATGGCCGAGCTAATATAGGTTTTGATATTAGTGAATCGAGAGTAGCTCGTTAATTTTAGACCTCTACGATGCTGTGGTGTCTCCCTAGGTTGCCCATAGGGCCCTTATAAAGGGCGTGACCGCTTCTGGTCGCGGCATCACCAAGTACCAAGTTATTACTAGCAGCAAGTATTGGGGTTTTGGGTGGGGGAGGCCGATACTCTTTTGTTCAGCTTCCCCCGGGTGCATTGCAATTGTGTACTCGGAACCGGTATTCTTTTGTCTGGTTCCTTATTAGAGTACGTGCTGGGCCATTAAATGGGGGCGGGTGCATTGTTATCATTAGTCAATGCACCCTGTGTACTGATGCAGTGAGTGTGTAGTCTGTGTGTGAATCCTAGTTTTGTGTTAAGGTTGTACCTATTGTCTTAAGTCCCTATTCTAGTGAGTTCAACGGTCATTCATCCCCCTCCATCTTTGTATAGCATTGAATACAATGACGGAGGGGGAGTTAGACTAATCTAGCTATCTAATTTGAAGGGTGAAACCCTATATGTTGGCAATCGTTTGTAGTATAGTATAATTTATTAGGCTTACTTGGTTTGTCTTTAGGTCTATCTTGTTTTGCCTGCTTGCTATTTCCTCTGTTGTCCTAGTTGACTTACCTTAGTCAGCCAGGATTTCATGCATCAGTAATAAAGAACATGGTGCAAGTGCAAAAGACACAATTGTGCAGTTTATTTACATGTGAGGTTCCTTGTTCGTGATTGGTTGGATTGGACCAATGAGAATGCTGCAAGAAAAAATGGTAATTAGTGGTGTCTTATCTTGTTTGTTTTTAAGAGCCACCAAAACATTTGGGAGTGGTATACACCAATTGCAGCACATGAGTTTCAGAACCTGAATAAATATTTACTGTAAGGTTAACAATGGTTATTAATTATTCGCTACCGTCCCGCCGTTGAACCCCGGGGTTGGAGTGCTTGTCGGTCGTGTGCTTAAGGTCGCTCTTCCCTCCCGGAGTTGTACAGGCGGGTGGTTTTGAATAATTGTTGATTAATATTTTTATTTTATGCCAGCTATCTAGTTTAAGTATATGCTTCTACTTGTGTCGTTTCACCGTTCTCCCCTCGGATGGAATACATAGTCTGGTCGAGTGCGAAGGGTGGATGTTCCGCCAAGGGGTCACAGGTGTTACGATTTAAGTATTGTCATATCTAGTAGTTATTAATCACTCGCTACCGTCCCGCTGTTGATCTCTCTGGTTGGAGTGCTTGTTGGTCGAGTGCTTAAGGTCGCTCTTCCATCCAAGAGATGTAC